>NW_004955448.1:15930977-15960933 GCF_000276665.1 Chinchilla lanigera | reverse complement strand
GACCTCTAATTCTATTTTACTGAGGATTCTCCAGACTGATTTCCACAGTGGTTGCACCAGTCTACACTCCCACCAATAATGGAAAAATGTTCCTTTTTTCCCACAGCCTCTCCAGCATTTGTTATGGGTTGATTTCTTGATGATTGCCATTTTTACTGGGGTGAAATGTAATCTCGGTGTTGTTTTAACTTGCATTTCCTAAATGCTTAATGATCTTGAACATTTTTTCATGTATTTATTTTCATGTACTTATTTGTATTTCTTCATGTGAAAAGTGGGTATTCATCTCAGATGCCCATTATCGTATTGGGTCTTTGAATTTTGGGAGCCTGATTTTTTAAATTATTTATATGTTCTAGACAGGAGTCCTTTGTCTGAGGCACAGTTGGCTAAACATTTTTTCCAATCCATGTGTTTTCTTTTCACCCTGTTGGTGATTTCTTTTGATGTGTAAAATCTTTTCAATAAGATGAGACCTCAGTTCTTGATTCTTTGAATTATTTCCCATGCAGTTTGGTTTTTGTTCATGAAATCTCTACCTTACTCTAAGTCTTCAACGCTTCCGCCTACTTTCCCTTGCAATAGACCTAGTGTTTGTGTTAATATTTAGATTTTTAAGGAATTTTGGCTTTATTTTGGTGCATAGTGATAGGCTTCAGTTCAGTTTCAGTTCTTCAACATGTAGAAAGTCAGTTTTTCCAGCACCATTTATGAAAGAGGCTGTCTTTCTTCCAGTGAACATGTTTGGCCCCTTTGTCAAAGATAAGGTGGCTGAGTGCCTTTGGGGTTGTGGCTGCATCTTCTAATCTGTTCCACTGATCCTCAGGTCTGTTTTTTTGCCAGTACCATGCTGATTTCATCACAGTAGCTTTGTAGTATAATTTCAAATTGGGGATTGTGATACCTCTTGCCTTGTCATTGTTTTTCAGATTGCTTTTGCTATTTCTGGTCTCTTCTGCTTCCACATGAATTTTAGGAATATTTTCTCTAGGTCTGTGAAGTATACCAATGCTATTTGCATCAGAATTGCATTGAACCTGTATAACAAATTTGGGAGTATGGCCATTTTTACAATGTTGATTCTTCCTATTCAGAAACAAGGAATATTTCTCCATTTCTTAAAATCCTCTTCAATCTCTTTTCTCAAACTACTATAATTTTCACTGTATAGATCTTTTACTTTTTTGTTAGATTGATTCCTAATTATTTCAGTTTTTGAATGCTATTGTGAAAGGTATGATTTCCCTTATTTCTGTCTCAGTTTGTTGTTTGTGTATAGCAATGCTATTGATTTTTGAGTGTTGACTTTGTATCCAGCTATGTTACTGAATTTGTTGATGAATTCTAAGTGTCTTTTGGTGGAGTTTTTGGGGTCTTCTATATAGAGGATCATGTCATCTGTGAATAAAGATAATTTCACTTCTTCATTTCCTATCTTTATTCATTTCATTTCTTTCTCTTGTCTAATTGCTCTGGCTAGTGTTTCCAGAACTATATTGAATAGGAGTGGTGACAGTGCACATCTTTGTCTTGTTCCTGATGTTGAAGTGAAAGCTTTCAGTTTTTGTTCATTTAGTATGATGTTGTCTGTTGGTTTGTCATAGATGGCTTTGATCAGTTTGAGGTGAAGTCCATCTATGCCAATTGTCTGTAGGGTTTTTTTATCATGAATGTGTGTTGGACTTTATCGAAAGCTTTTTCTACATCTATTGAGATGATCATGTGATTCTTTTCTTTAAGTCTGTTGATATGATGTATTACATTGATTGATTTTCATGTATTGAACTATCCCTGCATTCCTGGGATGAATTCCTCTTGGTCATGGTGTATAATCTTCTTGATGATTTGCTGTATTCTGTTTGATTGATCAATACTGCATGTCTCTATCTGATTTCATGAGAAACCACTTTGAAGATATCAGTATGTAATACAACAAGCGTTGTTAATTTCCTACCAGTTTGTTTGTAACTCTGTATTGTCTGTACTGTTCTTTTGCTATTTTGTAAAAGGTTGTCTGTCTGTTAATATTTTCCTCCTTTTATTTTTAAATTAAAAGAAAAAAGAGAACTATAGGACAGTCTCCCTAATGAACATAGATGCAAAAATTTTCAATAAAATAGTAGCTAGTAGAATGCAGGAAATCATTAAGAAGGTAATACACCATGACTAAATCTTGAATTCTTGAGGATAACAAAAAAGTGAATGTGATGATGGGTTCAAACATAGTCTATGTATCAGAGGTTTGTCAGACAACCATAGTCTTTTCACCCTGTCATATGCAACAGCAGATAGATACAGAAAATACTGTCTTAGGGACAGGAGGGAGAGGGAGAGACAGGCAGGGACAGGAGGGAGATGGGAGAGAAAGTGTAAGTTGAGAGAACACACGAAAAAGAAAGATGGTAGGGCTCTCTTTCAAAGTAGACTGACTAAATTTATGTTCCCATCAGAGTCATACAAGTAATATAAAAATACTGTTGATTCTAAAAATTGCAGCCACTAAACATCTACAAAAAGAAAAAAATCTAGTTTTGCTTTATTTTCATTTTATGATGTGGAAATAAGGAAGCAATAGAGGTCTTATAGCAATAAAAGTTAAGGATGTGTTACCACTTCTTACTAGACTAGTGTGCCAGTGGGAGCCCCAGAAGAGATCATAGCTACCCACATAGCAAATTTCTACTCAGCGTACCAATATTACCCATTGCCAGGACGTTTTATTTTTGAAAATCCTGAGTAATTTTCTTTCTCCCTGGGGATGGAGTGAATTGATTCATTCCTGAAGACTGCAAGAGAATGATAGTGAGGACCCTTGAATTCTTTCTATAAGTATAATAGACATTTTATTGGAATCATCTATGATATGTAACAAGCACAAATCCACTCGAAATGCAACCACCTATTGGATTTTCTTAAGTAAATATACTGTCCTAGATAGGCATGTAATGACAGGGAAAACTAGGTGATTGTCTTCAATATTTATATTTCTTCTTTCTTATAGTTGTCATCAACTATACCTCATGGCACTGCACCCATTAATGCATAATATCTCTAAAATTGAAACAGGATTTTATATTAGCAAATACCAAACTTTGTATTTTCTATATATCAACTACTATAATTTTGAAGCTTGCATACAGACACATACACACACACCTTAGAACAGACTTTAGTAATGGAAATTTTATACCCCAAAAGCTCAAAATAATAGTAAGGCAATTCCTAAATTCTACAAACATTATAAATAATAGAACTCAGAAGTGAAATGTAGGTCCTACATCTAAACTTCTGCACCTTTTACAGAATAAACTTCTAAGACATGATAGAAATGATCTTCACACATCTTTACAGTACTTTTTATTTCAGAATGCATTTATATTTTTGTTATGTCGGGTAATCACATCTTTAGCTTTGAGAAGAGGGTAAGAAAAACATTTTTCTTCCCATCTGACAGGAAAATAATTTCATAAATAAAAGTGCTATACAAATATAATGCGGGATTATTGGTATCTGAAAAATAAACTTGAGTAGTAAGCTATTGAAACACCATATTTACCTCACAATTCTCCCATTCCCTGCATCAAGACCCCATTGATTTCCATGGCTTATCTAGGTCTAAGTCGACTGTATGTATTTAGTGATGAAATACAATCTAAGTTGATAGCAAAGTTGTCAAAAGAAATATACAAGGACGACCATTTGTGCTAAAGCTTCAATTGTTAAAAATGCTGTGCTGCTTCGGGACACCAAGGTCCACTGCTTTAAAATACTGTTTTATGTTCAGCACAGTGCAATCTCTTAGAATTTCTGAAGTTCAGTGAAGCAGTGACTGGGGACATCCACTGTTCCTATTGCAGCTGCTGCAACATCACGGAACACGCTGCATGCTCAATGGCGAAGAAATTAACTGCCCATCTGTGCAGTGTATGGTTTTTGGCTTCTCATGCTTGGTTAGTGGGAGGGTTTTTAAATATGTGTTAATCCAACATTTCACATAGATTGTGTGAAATCTGGACATGAGCAAGAAAGTCTAAGACCTTTCATTTACTTGTAACCTTCTAGAAGCAAGTAGAGCCTACTATAAAAATGAATTATGTCACTGGAGTTTAACAAAGTAATTTAGAGAATTAATTTCTCTAAGTCAGATAGTTAAGGTTTACTGTTCCCAAAATTAGCATGTAGTAGACATTCGATATGGGCCCTTATTTTAGTAATAGCTAAAGTGCAGAGAGGGGGTACAAGTGTTTTTTTCGTGGTGGAGATACATGTTCAGCCCAAGAACCAAAATATTTACCTAACTTTGCTAGTTTGCAGTAAAGATTTCCCACCAGAACATCAGCATGTTCTCTCCTAGCGATCAAGAAACTGCAGAAGGGTGGTCAACAGTTGCCGTTAAAGGACTTTTAAAATGAAGATCTAAAACATTAGAAAAAATTTTGTACTAATAATTTAAAATCAAGAATCAGTGTATAGTAATTTATGACTTGATGTCATTTAAAAATTTTTTTTTTTTTTTTTGGTTTTTCTCCGGTACCGGGAACCAAACTCACGACCTTGCTCTTGCCAGGCAGGCGCTTTGCCCCTGAGCTAAATCCCCAGCCCCTTAAATATTTTTTTGTACTGGGAATCGAACTCGGGACTGTGTGCTTAAAGTAATTATATTCTATACAAGGTTTGGAATATGTATTAAGACATAGTAAAGTAGATGTGTAGCATATTCATGTTTATTTTATATATTTTTCAACTTTTATTTGTCTAATTATTGGAGCAAGGATGTAAAACAAAATATTTATAACATAAAGGAAAGGTAGACACTTTAAATAAAAAATACACTCTTTATTTTTTCAACCAATAGCAATAAGGTAATACATTTAATAAGACTGCATTTTATACAGTCAGCATGAAAATTATTTCACATTGTAGGTAATTGTTAGACTTCCATAAAAATTTTAAAAAGGAAAGAGTGCAAATAATGTCTTTCAATATATTAATATGCAAATTATCTCTAAATGTCAGCTATTTTCTATCCACATTTTCAGGAAGGACCTTAAAAGAAAATGAGATATAGCCGTCACATAACAGAAATTAGGGTCACAAGCTACGGCAAGAAGAACGGGAATAGGGAGTGATTAAACAATGTGGGTGAATTTTGAGTTTAATTTGGAAAAGGTTCTTTTTAAATCAATTCTTGAAGAAAAAAAATCCTATGTAAAAATAGTGCAAAATTTAGTGATGAAAGCAAACTTGTATCATTCTTTTTAAAGATCTAGAGGCAGGAAGAGATTTAGATAGATTCAGCTGAGCTTGGAGAGAGAGCTCCACTTCACACAGTGGTTGGCTCCTGCCTGACTTCCTCCTGTGCTTGGCCCCAACTTCACGTAACATAACTTTGTCTTCCTTGACTAAAGGAAGGCATGTTCGCTTCCGGAAGAGCAAGAGTACCAGGGCCAAAGCCAAACTCTCCTAGCACACTTAAAGCCTTTCAAGAAGTCCCAAAATGCAGAACCTGCTGGTCAAAGCAAATGTCATGACCAGTCTCCAAATTAGAGAGATAGAAAAGTCCACTAGTGTACTAAAAGACTAGGTGCCAGAGACATTCAGAACAAAAGAATTGTGGGAAATAAAGCTATATAATATACTGCTGTTAGAAGCAGAGAATTCAGGGAATATATAACATACCCTTTAATAGCTCTTTCTGCCTGCAGTGAAAATCACAAGCAAAGTGGAGAAATTTGTTCACTGAATATTTTATTCTGTGATAAAAGTCCCAAGCTTTGCATTGATCTGATTTTCAACATAAATCAGTTGCCCCAAGTGAATATAGAGAATCTTTGAAGAAAACAGCCATCATAACTATCTAGGCAGGGGGTAGCTGGTGCTACAGAATCTCAGCTAGACTGAGAGTACACAGTAAAGGTTATTTATATTTTGCTTTTGGTTTTATTCTAACTCTGATTTTTCATATTTTGTTGCCAGCAAGAAATAGATATATAGGGATACATTTAGTCAGCAATGCAAAATGAGTAGATATTAATATTTCTCTTCTGTATCAATTTTTAGTTTGCACTAAACATTACATATAAGCCATAAATTATATAATAGACATTACAGATAACATGTATAATCTAAATTCTTTGTCCATTTTTATCATATTTTAATTAACCCTTACATGTATCCTTTTTATACTTGTGTATGAAAATACTATATAACATGTTTCCTGCTATGCAAAGCTTGTCCTGTTAAGGTTAGATCTACCAGACTCTGTATCTCTCTAATATTTTAAGGAACGTATTGCAGAGTAATAGTGAATATACATCATTGAAATTTAGAAATCTGAATTGTAGTAATGTCTCTAGTTAGACTGTAATACATGCTTCCTATTTCTATTGTAAGGTGGGAAACATCATTTTGGTCATTTACATATTATTAAGATTTCTATGACGTTCAAAAATGTATAAATATCAAGTTAAAAAAGTTTGAAATTAGTTTTTAATAGATATATTTTACTAGTGAATCTTTGTTTAATTGACATCAGAATAATAAAACAAAGTGTTTGTCTTTTGCCTTATACTGAAACTAAAAAAAAATATTTTCATATATGTTATTTTGATAGCATAATAACCTGCAAGGTATGTTTAGGTCCCAATCACTGAAAATGAATTCAATATTTCTTTACATAGTGAAAAATATTTTGTCCAGTGATGAAGTGAAACACTATAAAATAGAGATTATTTTAAGCATTCATGTGAGTCTCAAGTAATCACAGTATCCTTGTAGGAAGAAAAGAAAAAGTTTACTGTGAAGAGAAGACAATATAATGGAAGCAGGAGTGGCGTGATGTTAATACTGGCAAAGAGGAGAGCCTCTGGACCTGTTCAAAAAGAAACATACTGCTCAGAGAGCCTCAAGAATGCACCAGTTAATGACATAACGACTTTGGCTTAGTGAGACTAATTTTTTGACATAAGATTTCCAGAACTAAAGGTAACAAATGTGTGCTATCCTAAGTAAATAAATGTGCCATAATTTGTTTTAAAAGTCTGCTACTCAGGGTATCCCAGAGAAACAGCCATTTGGAAATTGTCTGTCTCTCACTTATCTATCATCTACCGATCTATCTATGTATCTATCTATCTATCATCTATCTATCTATCTATCTATCTATCTATCTATCTATCTATCATCTATCTATCATCTATCTTTCATCTTTCTATCCATTTGTCCACAAAAACAGATATACTATGACAAATGGACTCACCATAATCTGGAGACAGAAAAGCTGAAAAATCTTCCACCTGCCAGATGGAAACAGTAAATTCAATTTAAGTCGGACACTGAATATCAGCGGAGTCTGCGGTACGCATCCTACTCAGAGCAGAAGAAACTGGGTTGAAACGCCACTTGTCAAGCAGAGAGGCAGGAAAACAGCCTTCGTTTCCTCCTTCCTCAGCCTTTTGTTCTAATTGGGTTCTTCTTGGACGTGACGATGCCCGTGCCAGTGTAGAAGGACAAAGTATATCTACTGAGTCCTGAAATTCAAATTCTAGTTGTATCTGATAGCTCCCTCACAGATACACCAAAAACGTTCACGGCTTAGCTGATTTGACCTGTGAAATTTACCATTATATGCCCCTAGCAGCTTGGCACTCAGATCCAACAGTTTAAACCATGATTAACGCACAAAGGCAAGAACGAATTCAAAATTCCACTTAACATGATATAACTATCCTGCATATAAATGTGTATTAATCCCCTTCCAAGAGGACTAATTAAGGTCTTTAGTAGAGTTTCTCTTTTCCTTGATATCTAGTTCCTTAAATGTTATGATGTAAGTTTAAGAATGATTAAATACTGTGATACACACCAAGTACATCATATGTGATTTTAGAAATTCAAGAGGGAATAAAGATATATCAATCTATTAACTATTTTCTACCAATGTAATATACATACAAACTTATTAAAAATAGAATAAGGAGGAAATTCCTAGTATGTTATTGCTTTAGCATTTATTAATGTTCATATAGTCATAAATAGAATATTTAATGACTTTTCTCTACTAATTATTTCATATTTGCTTACAAGATATAGACATGCTATCTGCTTCAGACAATATTAGTACAAACCTTCCTTTTCAATGAACTAAGAAAAACTAGTTGTATAACTCTCTTAACTATGTTGTGTATAAATATCATTTTCCCTTTCTTCCTTTCCCTTTTCCTCCATCACATTTTGTGTTTCTTTTGAACAGTTTCTTCTCAATTCACAATATCTATTGTACATTTTGGTCCTTATTTTCTCTTTCAGTTTCTCACACCAGGGAAACAGTGACATGTTTAAATATGTAAATCTGATTTATTTCGGTTGTTAATATGGTTTCAAATTGCATCTATTTACCTGTAAAAGTCTTTAGGTTATCCATCTTTATGACTGAGTAGTACTCCATTGTATAAAAAGAATGCATCCTTTTTAACCATGCTTTCGTTGATAAGCATTTGGGTTGTTTCCAAGATTTAGGCATTGCAAAATGTGCTACTATAAATATGGCTGCATATATATCACTGTGGAGTGATATTTTTAATGAAGATACCCAGAAAGGGAATAGCTGGGTTGAATGTGACCACTAATCCTAGTTATTTGAGCAATCTCCACGCAGATTTCCACAGTGTTTTCACTTGTTTACACTTCCACCAGCAGTGGAGAAGGGTTCCTTTTCCCCAACAGCCCTGCCAGCATTTGTTACTGATTTCTTGATGGTAGTCATTCTTTCTGGGGTGAGAGGAAATCTCAGTGTTGTTTTAATTTGCATCTCTTGAGTGACCAGTGATGTGGAACTTTTTTTCATGTACTTATTTGCCATTTGTATTTCTTCATTTAAGAATTGTTTATTGATCTCAGAGGTCCATTTTTGGACTGGATCTTTCAATTCAGGAGTCTTATTTTTTCAAATTTTTATATATTCTAGATATAAGTCCTTTGTTTGAGGAACAATTGCATATAGCTTTTCCCACTCTGTGAGTTATTTTTCATTCTCTTGATGATTTCTTTTGTTGTGCAAAAGCTTTTTAGTTAAATGAGATCCCACTTGTTGATATTTTGTAATATTTCCCTTACAGTCTGTGTTTTGTACATGAACTCTCTGGGTACACCTATGTCATCAAAATTTTTACCTATTTTCTCTTCCAGTAAATTTTGTGTTTTTATTTTAATATTTAGATTTTTACCCATTTTGAATTTAGAGTAGTGTATGATGATAAGTATGGGTCTAGTTTTAGTCTTTGGCATGTGGAAAGCCCGTTTTTCCAGCAGTATTTATTAAAGAGGATATCTTCCTTCCAGTGAAGATGCTTAGATCCTTTGTCAAAAATAAGGTGGTTGAGTGTGTTTGGGGTTATGTCTCCATTTTTTATTGTTTCACTAATCCTCAGGCCTGTTTTATTTTCCTTTATCTTTTTTTTTGCCAGAACCATGTTGATTTTGTTAACCATGTTAACTTTGCTGTATAATTTCAATTCTGGGATAGTGGTGCCCCTGATCTGCCTTTACTGCCCAGAATCGCTTTCCTTACTCTAGGTCTCCTATGGTTCCAAGCGAACTTTAGGAATGTTTTCTATGGGTCTGTGAGGTATGCTAATGGTATTTTGATTGGGATTGCATTACATCTGTATAGTAATTTTGGAAATATGACCATTTTCTCTATGTGGATTCTTCCTGTAAAACAGAGAGGGATATCTTTCTTTTCTGATATCCTTTTCAATCTCCTTTCTAGAGTCCTATAATTTTCACTGTTCAGATATTTTACAGCCTTTTTTAGATTGATTCCTCAGTATTTCATGCTTTTTAGATGCTATTGGTGTGGTGTGTGCTTCCCTAATTTCTCTTTCCATGAGTTTGGCAGTTGTGTACAGAAATGCTGTTGATTTTTGAGTGTTAACTGTGTATCTCTACTCTGCTGAATTTCAATGTTAAATTTATAAGCTTTGGGGTCTTCTATGTAGATTATCATGTCTTCTACAAAGAATAATGTAACTTTTTTATTTCCTACCATTGTTTCTTCTATTTCTTATGTTGTTTAATTGCTCTTGCTAGTATTTCCAGAACTATATCGAATAAGAGTGGTGATAATGGAAATCCTGATTTTATGGTAAAAGTTTCAATTTTTGACCTTTTATTATGATACCTGGTGTTTTGGCATAGATGGTTTTTACAAGATTGAGGTGAAGACCATCTATTTCATTCTTTGCAAGATTTTTATCTTGAGTGGGTGTTAACTTTGTCAAATGCTTTTTCTGCATACTTTCAGATAATCATGAGATTTATGTCTCTGGTTGTGTTAACATGGTATATTACATTTATTAAGTAATAAATGTAATTTAGTACTTTCAATATAAGCTATATTGAATACCCCTGCATCATTGGGTTGAATCCTACCTGGTCATAATGTATAATCTTCTTGATGATTTGCTGCCTTCTGACTGCCAATATCTTAAAAGGATTTTGCATCTATGTTCATTAGGGAGATTGGCCTACAGTTTTTTTTTTTCTTTTTCTTTTTTCTTTTTGGTTTTATTAGTTGTGTACTCTGGTTTTGGAATCGGGGTAGTACTTGCTTCCAGAAATAATTTTGGAAGTACTACTTCCCTTTTCATTTCTTTAAAAAGTTTCAGCATTAGTGACATTAGTTCATCTCTAAATTTAGAATACAATATTAAATCTAGCAAGGCCAGGGCTTTTCTTTTTGGTAAATTTTTAATTAAAATTTCACTTTCTTTGGCTAATATTGGGTTATTTAGAATATTTATATCCTCTTGCTTTAGTTTTGGCAATTCAATTGCATCTGGTAATCTGTCCATTTCTTCTATGCTTCCAGCTTATCAAAATATATGGTAGGTGGGCTGGGGATTTAGCTCAGCGGCAAAGCGCCTGCCTGGCAAGCGCAAGGTTGTGAGTTTGGTTCCTGGTACCGGAGAAAACCAAAAAAACAACAACAACAAAAAAATGGTAAGTATCAATGATTTCCTGGATTTCTATGGGATCCATTATGAGCTCCCCCTTTTCATTCCCTAATTGCTGGATTTTGTGTCTTTGTTCTTCTCTTTTTGATTAGGTTGGTTAATGATTTATTGATTTATTTGTTTTTTCAAAGGACCAATTTTTTGATTTATCGATTCTTTATATTGTTTCATTAGTCTCTATTGTGTTAATTTCTGCTCTTAACTTTATAATTTCCTCCCATATGAGTTTTTGGTTTGATTTGTTCTTCTTTTTCTAGAAGTTTGAAGTTCAACATTGAATTGTTTACTTGGGTTCATTCTCTTTGCTTGATGGGTGAGTTTATTGATATAAATCTTCCTCCTAGTACTGCTTTCATTGCATCCCATAATTTTTGGTATGTTGTCAGCATTATCATTTAACTGTATATATGGTTTTATTTTATCTTTAATTTATTTTGTGACCCATTGCTTGTTCAGAAGGGAGTTGTTTAATTTCTATGTGTTCATTCAGTTTTTGTGATTTCTTTTGTCATTGATTTCCAGGTTCATTGCACTGTGTTCAGATAGTACACATGAGATGATTTTAATTCCTCTGCATTCACTTACACATGTTTTTCTCAGCTAATATATGTTTCATTTTGGAGAATGTCCCATGTACAGGTGAAAAGAATGTGTATTCTAGACAGGGTTATTGTTAAGTGGCAGAAACACCTACCTTGCAAGCTCAAGGTCCTGAGTTAAATTCACAGTACCAAAGAACGTGGATGCTGATGTTTTGGGGTGGAACACCGTGTAAACATTTGCAAGTCCATTTGTTCACAGGCTTGGTTTAATGCTAATATTTCTCTGTGGTTTTTTTTTTTTTTTTTTTGGTCTAGTTGAACTATTTTTGAGAGAGGGGTATTGAGGTCTCCCACTACAATTCTGTTAGTGCTTATTTGGTTTTATGTGTCTGTTAATATTTGCCTTATGTAGTTGGGTGAAACTTTGTTTTGTGCATGATTATTTATGAATGTTTTCTCTTCTTGTAGATTTCCCTTGACAAGTATGTATTCTTCATATGTATTCTTCTTTGTCTCTTTTGATTGGTTTTGGCTTAAAGTTTGCATTGTCTACAAATAGAATAGCTACTCTTTCTTTTTTTCTGGGTTTCTGGGGCCTGGAGGATTGTTCAACATCCTTTAACTTTCAGCCTATGAATTTCTTTTTTTTTTTTTTGGTTTTGGTTTTGGTTTTTCTCTGGTACCGGGAACCGAACTCACGACCTTGCGCTTGCCAGGCAGGAGCTTTTTGCCGCTGAGCTAAATCCTCAGCCCCATAGCCTATGAATTTCTTTTTGGGTTAAAGGAACCCGCCTTCCCTATATATTAAGACTGAGCTGTTGCTATCTATTTGACTGGGGGCCCATTCCTTTGGTACTGGACTATGATGGTTACAACTCTTACAATCACAGCGCTGTCACACAAAGGGGGACCCTGGTCATAACATGTACAACATCCTGGTAAAAGTAGTTCAACTGGCAATGGGAGTAGAACCAAGTACAGCCTGGCTACTGAAAAAATGTGGTACCTGTTAGCCTGATTTCTATAACTGTAGGAGGATGGCTTACAGAAGTACAATATAACTCAATTTATACCAGGAAGTTATATGCAATGATCTTCCACTTAGTTGAGTGATTTTACCCTGTTGTGGGGGATTTTAAAAGGCTAGTGAGTAAGCTTGAGAGATAAATAAGGTTAAATACAGTAGGAGCAAGGTTGGAAGGTACAGGACGTTCACCCAGGTTTGGGGTAACTGTAGGACACAGGAAGGGAGGAAGGATTAGAGGATGAGGCCTAGGAATCTTGAAGTGAACCGAACAGAGAAAAGTCAATGTTTACTCGCAAGAAAGTATCATAAAGTCCAGCAAGATAGTTGACTGAAGAGAGGAAGAGGAGGAGTAGAATAAAACAAAAGAAAGGCAAGAAATCTAAATCATGAGTGAGAGAGAAAAGAAGGGAAAAAGGAGAGAAAAGAACTAGAGAGAGGGAAAGAGAAAATAAATAAATAAAACAAAAGATCCAGTAAACAAAGTAACATCATGTGGAACAACAACACAGCGAAAGTAAGACAAAACAGGACAAAGCAGAACAGGGAGAATATGAGAAACGAAAAGGAAAACAAAAAAAGAAACAAGCAATAAATCAAACAAAACAGTGAAAATCAACACAAAACAGTAATCCATCCAAATACCAAGAGGAGAACCAATCAGACAGAGAAAAACGGAAGTAGTGAAATTCCTCTAGTGGCCGTAGTTCTGGGTTAGGTGCAAGTTGGGTCTCAGAAACGTGCATGCTGATCAAGATGGCAAGTGGATTCTTGCTGGGTTTCGGTCTGGTCTTTGTCTCTGGATTTGGGGGATGAGTTTAGTTTTTCTGTGCCTGGATTCATCCCCAGTCATTTAGAAAGAAAAAGAGACAATACCAGGAAAGAGAATTGGATTGGCCCTTCCAGCTCACTTCTATTCCCCATGTCTTTGCCCCAAGCCCAATGCAGGTTTCGTTAATGTACCATCTTATTGTTACCGTTGCATGAGACGTTTCCACATCTCTAGGTTTGCCTGTCCATCACATGTGCCTTAGCCAGGGTCCTACTGCGTCCCTGGCATCCCACGGATCTCTGTGCCCTCACCCCCACAGTGGAGGGAGGGGCAGATTTCAGACTTCTTTTGCCAGCTGCACCATCCCAGGGCAATGGAAGAAGGTAGGAGTTGATTTGGACTCTTCTAATCAGCCACTCAGTCCCACATTAATGGAGGAAAGGAGGAGCTGAACTCAATCCCCTCTAGGCATCTGAGGTGTCCTGGAACAATGGAGGGAGGGAGGAGCTTGAACTCACACTCCTCTCACCAGTTGTGCAGTTCTGAGACCCTTCCTGTGTTTTTTTGTTTTGTTTTCTGCTATGTATCAACATAGCAAAAGACCCTCACGAGATGGTAGTGCTCCTATTTTGGATATTCTAGCTTCTAGAACTATCTTCCTGTGCCATTTCCTTTTAAAACTTACTCAGTCTATGGAATTCTGTTATAGTAGCACAAAACAAATTAAGATATCTTAGTTCCTGAATATTCAGGGCCATCAGAATTCATTGGATTGGGCTATTGTTAGTTTTTGTTGAGCTTAAGCACAGGATGTGAAAATATTAAGCTGTACCACAAGGGATTGCCTGCATCCCACACATACCCTTCCTTATCTCCGTTTGAGGGTAGTAATTCAGTTTTCCACGGGCAGTCAGCATCAAGCAACCTCATCTAACATCGTAACTTCTATCTTATGCCAGTTAATTCATAAGCTTGAGAACCCCGAAGGGACTGGATGGAACTCTGACAATGAAATAAAATCATTGTACGGTTTCCTAGAGAGAGTGTTACTCCCTTTACCGCTCAGATGTTTAAACCAGCGTGCTTAAAGTCAACACAAGAAGCAAAGTTTTTGAAAGTGTATTTCTGTAGGAAATAGTGAACAACATTCCCATTTTCTTTCCTTGACTCATAAAACTATGAATCCTGGCTCCTCCAAATATAGCCGTAGGCAATAACTGTTGGTTCAGAGTATATCTAAACCTGTAGAAAAACTTCTCTATTCCCTGCAATGATCTAAATGAAAGTCATTTTATCATCTGTCCAACCTGCCTCTTATGGATGTGAAAAACCCAATAAACCAGTGCCAGTGAATTCTATGAGCATGGGCCCATTGTCCATTTTTTTGCTATAAAGTTAATATTTTTTTCAAAATCAGAATCAGTGTATTAAGCTTAAATGATAAGGTATATGAAACATAATGTTAAATAAGGACTACTTCAAGTATATTTTTGGCACTTGGCAAAAGTATTACATAGAGGAGAGGTAAGTCCATATTCAGAGTTCCGAGTGTATGTCCATTCCAGTTAGCACAAAACACCATCCTCTCCACGTGGAAGTGACCCCAGTGCCATCGCCCTGCAATGAGGCAGTTAGGCACTTGATAGGCTGATGCTGTGTCAGAGGATGAGTGATGAAGTCAGTTCCTGGAAGTTTTGGCATTTTGTGGCAGGCACAGCCAGGTCTGCTTGGTTAGTGTCACTTCTACTGCTGAGTCCATCCATAACCACTAACCTTGCCAAGATGGCTGGTCTTTTTATGAATCACGTGCTCAATGGCAAAGGTATGGAAAAGTTGACTGACATTTACAGAATATGTTATCCTAGCCACTTAAATGTTAAAAGTTTCTCTGTTAATGATACCTTTTGGTGAACATACATATGGGGTATAAATTTCTTCATGTATTTATCCCACAGAATCCTACCTTCATATTTCTTACCTAAGTTTTTCGTTACCACTTTCCGATCATATTTCCTTAGCCTCTGACCATATAGCCCAACCGTTTGCCGTATGCCATAGAAGAGTACACTGTCGTGATACTGGCCATGTTTTACAGCACTGTGAACGGTCAAAGGAACTGCTCAAAATTTGCCCAACAGAAGGAACTATCTTCATCACTGCTATTCAAGAATACCCAGAGAGGAGCCACAGCTGTGCGTACAGGCACTTTCCGCTCAGGCCGCAGATGCTGCAGAATCAGAATACTGCGGAAGCTCCATGAGGCCGTAGGAGCAGGTTGCCTGGAAAAGGGGGGGCACCCAACACTCACAGCGGTCTTTGCGGCCAGTGTGCAGCGAGCGTCAATCAATCCCTGAACACAGGTGCTAACAGGAAAGGCAGATTGAGAAGGCGCCAGCGGAGGAGTTCGGGGCCACAACTTCCATCCAGCATACCCCAGAAAGCATGAGCACAAGTTATGTGAGAGAGGTGCCGGAAGGAAACTGGCAGTTACATAGGTTTTGATAAAATAAATGATTTGTGACTTCTTGATAGCAGCGGACATCGATCAATCACTGAAGAATGCACAGTTCTGCAGTCAAGTTTGTAAATCACTTTGTGAAATAAAAATGACAAAGCTGTCCATTAGCAACTCTGAGGATGGGCAAAAGCGACACGTTGAGATGGTTCAGAGTAGAGAAAGAATGTATCCCATTTGGTGTTTTACTTTTTTCAAAATTTAACTAGAAATGGAGAATGGTTCAAGACAAAAAAGTATTACATTTTATTAGAAGTGCTCATTTTCAACAGAAATAAGTACAATGTGCATTTAGGCCTCTTCTTTATCAAGCTTTCTTTTTTTGCCTTAAGGATGTGCTTGTCCTAATCACATTCATACTATTTCTATTTGATGGTAGAATGGTACAGACCAGTCCCATTCTAGGGCTTCATAAGCACAAAATTCATGATGGAAACACAGCTCAACAGGTACCTTGGTGGCCCCTGATTAAGTATGTACTCTATTAAGAACACACTGACTCATCTGAAGGAGGACAGATCCACAGCTACAGAATGATAGCTGTTTGATAGCTAGAGAGAGAGAGAGAGAGAGAGAGAGAGAGAGAGAGAGAGAGAGGGATGTTATCTGAGGAAAATGTCAGAATTTGCTTCAGAATCCCAAAGACTTGTGCCAAAGATTACAAACAGTATCACTATCTTCCATTGCGAATTTATGCACTGTTGGATTTGATTGATCACATGATCCAAGTAGCAGAGTGACTTACAGGGCACCTGAATCTGCTGCAGAATGTATGTATGTTGTGAGACCCACACTTTGCATCACTGATTAAATGAGCAAAAATATCACACCAAGACAAGGACTCTGTTGTCCATACCATCAAGAGGTCAACTAGGTATCATATCACTTTCATGCTGGAAGGAAGCGCTTGATAAAACAAGTCTCTTTAAGAAATTTAAATTTGTTTTTATTTTTAACTGTTATATAATAATCATACATATGCATGGGTATAGTGTCATAATTTCACTTATGTATATATTAACAACCAAATCAGGCTGATTAGCATTTCTACCTTCATTAGCATTTGTTTCTCTGTGTTAGAAAACTTCAAAACCCTCTTTTCTAGTTCTCTATAAAACATACATATTGTGGAAAACTAGTCCTGCTCAAATATTGTAAAACACTAGAAATTATTCTTTTTATCTAGCTGTATTTTGTTATCTTTTATCTAACATTCTTCTACCACCCACAACATTTCCCAGCCTTAAGGTTCCCACCACTCTACTTTATATTCCTGTTGAAATACATTTTAGCTTCCAAATATGAGTGAGAAAAAACAGTATTTTTGTGCCTGGTTTATTTTACATAACATTATAAATTCTAGCTCAATCCATGTTGGCACAAATGGCAGGATTTCATTTTTTTTAATGGTTGAATGTATTATATATGTAGTATATATATATACTATATATATAGTACATTTTCTATATCCATTTGTTTATCAATGAACAATTCAGTTGATTTTATAGCTAACAATGCTACAGAATGCATTCATTCCTAACAATGTGTGACAGGTCCATTTCTCTCCATTCTCTACTGCATCTGTTATGGTTTTGGCTTACTGCTTCCAGCTATGCTAACTGGTGTATGGTGATATCTCAGTTTGACTTTGATTTGCACACCACTGGTGAACAATAATGCTAAGAATTTCTTCATACACTTATTGGACATTTACATAAATTTTTAAAGAACTGCCTACAATCAGCTGGTTATTTTAAAATCAGATTACCATTATTATTATTGCTATTGAGTTTCAACAACTTGCTCTTCCTCTTAGATTAGATATCTCAACATGTCCCACAATGATTGACCCCCCAGATATTTCACAGATGTACAAAGCCCTAAATTTTAGTCAGAATTATTTTCTACCCCTGATATACATACTTTTTTTCCAGTAAGCTTAGATTTTATTGATTATTTATTTATTATTCAGTAGGTCCTATCAGCACAATATCATCAAAGTAACGAACCAGTATAATGTATTGTGGAAGAAAATGGAATCAAGTTTCCCGAGTGTTAAATTATGATATAAGACTAGAGATTTGATACAGTCCTGGGGTAGGAGGGTGAATAAGTATTAATTCTCTTGCCAGCAGACAGAAAACTTCTTCTCATGAGCCTCAGGAAAGGTAAGGAAAAAGAGACATTTAATAAATCAGTAGCCATATATCAGGTACTAGGGAATGTGCTAATGTGCTAAATCAATAAAACTGCATCTGATACAGCAGCTGCAGTTGGAGTCAACAGCTGGTTAAGCTTATGATAATCGCCTGTTATTGCCCAAGATCACTTTGTGTTCTGCACAAGCCACATAAGAGAATTGAATTTGGATATTGTGGGAATCATCACAATTTTATTTTCAAGTCCTTGAAGATGGCATTATTCTCTCAAATTCCTTCAGAAGATACCCATACCTTCCAGTTTATTATTTTCCTAAGTAGGCACTTTATTAGATTCTGCTTCACCTTTTCTGACATAAAAGCCCTCATTCCACAGGTCGGAAGAGCAACGTGAGATTCTGCCAGCCACTAAGTATGTGTACTTCAATGTTTCTTTCTGAACTTAGAATAACTGCATATTATTCTAGGAGTTTTCACACAAGTTTGTGGACCCAGTGGACTCACAGAAAGGAGTTTGAGTCAGCACTCCAGAGATGATCTACAGGAGCTTTCCATCTGGTGACTGGTGCACAGCGATGCTTTGGGTCCCCAGAATTATTGTCAGGGACAGTTTGTAATACTTCCTAAAGATTAAAGGATTGTTTTCCTCTCTATAATGTTAAATAGGCATACATCCCTTAAAGAAAGACTAAGAGAAAGATTGACTGTAATTTTTTAATAGTCTGCTGATGCCTTTGTCCTACAGGAACTAACTTTCCTTCCTGGTGCGCCTTAAATAATGACATCCATTGTAAAACTCCTGTTGAAATCTGATTCCCAATGCAACAATATTAAGTCTTTAAAAAATGTGAGGAGCGGCTGAGCTGGAGATCATTCACAAGTGCAGAGCTGAGATCACCAAGTGCCCAAGGAGTGCCCAAGGGCACTGAGCACCGAGGGTGAACGGGTGTTCCCGCCCCGACAACACGGGGCGTGGGAGGCGAGCTCATCGTTAGGCAGGGTGGTTTCACCGGACGTCAAACTGCCACGTGTACAAATAAATGTGCTGAAGTCACTGAGCAGTTCTTTTCGCTAACAGGAGACAGAGAGAGCTGCAGCTGATCCCAGCTGCTGTATCTCGGCTTCATTTCCTCATCTCCTTGCTTGCCGTCACTGTCCTCACCTCAGGAAGCTTTAGAGCCAGGCTGGACGCGGCAGGAAGTGGTTAAGTTAGGAGAAAAGGGTCTTCAGGAAGGAAAATAACAATCTTAAAGAACAGCGCGAGGTGGAAGGGAGCACTCTCCGCCGTGTCGTTTCCACCGTGTGAGAACGCAGCGCTCTGCCCTCCGGTAACAGGTGACATCTTGGAAAAAGAAAGCAGTCCTCACTACACGTGAGTCCCGATGCCAATTTCATCTTCTCAAGCTCAAGTTTACGAGAAATAATTGATACTGTTTATGAATTATACAATCTGTGGTGTTTTTCGTCTTAGCCCGGATGGACTAAGGCACTTTCATTTAAGGGATGCTGGACTTATAAATGGGCGTTGTGAGGGCCTGGCTGTTTGCTTGGAAGATTCAAGACAGATGTTGGATCACTTGGTATAGATTTTTTCTGGTAAATATTTAGTGTAAAATTTGGTAAATCTGTTTAGCTTCTCAGTGAACCATAAGCAATCCGTCAGTGGCATGGGTTGTACTGGTCAGACAATTCTGGTTACTGCTGTGAGGCCGCTCTCAAGGGCTGTGCCGTGTCCATCTTGCTTTTGGCTACTGAGTGCTTCTAATTGGCCCTGCGAAGGCAGGTTCACGCGGCGTTTGAATTTCCTAACTCAGTGACCGCTGTTCCCTCTCGAAGGTCCAGAAAATGGAAAAGAGTAATGGCAGAGCTCTTAAGGGATGGTGAGTTCACTTTCACTGATTTTTCCCACAGTTCTGGTGAACGCAATTTCTTCCGGATTTAACTCGAGTGGGTGAGTAGGTCTCAGCTGCAATGTCCATTCTAGCATCATGATGTCCATAAGCTTCTGTGTATTTTAATCTACATTGAATGAAAACATCTGGGGCAAGTCTGAGTTGCCCGCACAGGCCTTCTTTTGTCCGTGTTTCAGCCAATTACTCTGACATATGGTGGGGAACCACTCGATTATTTCAAGCTCAGGGACACCCAAGGAAACCTGAGGATGGGACCCCACCTGTCCACCACAGGCACGCAGAGGGTTGCAGCTATGAAACCATGACTTGGCGTAGGCAAACGTGCGAGTGCTGGTTACAGCACTCTGTAAGAATGTAAACGTGAGATAACGAGCTGTATAAGAATTTTACTATAAAGACTCAGGAGGCTCTGGCTCTCTGATCTGCTCCGTGCTGCCTGCTGTTGTTGTCGATGTTTTGCACACACGTGTTCTTTAACCACGTGACCTCCCCTGCAAAAATCTCCCTCGGGCCCCCTGAGCAGGCTGACATATACCTGTCGTGCATTGACTGATGGTCAAATGTAACACCCAGCTGAGCTGAACCAGTGTGGTGCTGGGTGTGGAAGGCCCACCCGAGGATTGTTGCCAAAGTAAAAGCAGAACCAGAGGGGAAGATGGCGAGCTATTGATTCTCCTGGAGAAGTTTGTTGGGCTGGATTTCCTGATATGAACTCAGCTTGTCTCACCATTGGAGAGTCCTTGCTGTCACTGAGGATGGCTGCGGTTCTTTCTAGGGGAGCTTTGGTCCTTACGTTGAGTGTCACTTTCTGGCTTCAGTGAAGATCCCTCAGTCTGCTGGCAGAGATCCTTCATTCCACTGGCGCAGACTTTTTAGCTTCCACCACTGACCTTTGGGCCTTCCCAGTGCAGATCCTTGATGTAGACTTACATGAGACATTGTCGTGGGTTCTAGGACCCCGCTTGGATTCATAGAGGACATTGTCCTGGGCTCTAGGTCTTCAGATAGACTCCTACGGGACATTGCCCTGGGATCCAGGTCCTCAGCTGAATTCTTTGAGACTCTAGTGTGTGGACAGACCTCCTACACTTTTCAGCATTTGTCTCTTTGGGTGAATATTGTAAGATAGTCCTATGAATTATGTGTCACTTGTTAAACCTATTCCTTTGGTAATCCTGGCTACAAAAACATCCCTAGAGATATATCTCCTCAAGTTGCAAATCCTTTCCCAGTGAGCCTATGTCAATACACATGCTGGGTGAACTTTCACCGTTACTTTCATCATTTTCTCACACCTTGTATGTTCTCGGGAGTTGTGTGTGTTCACTAGAAAACTCAAAGAGTTCTTTTGGAGTGCAATGAATTTCTCCAGGGGTCATACATTCCACTTCATCTTTAAGTGCTCCTGAGTCCTGAATTCACATTTCTGCCAGCAGCAGAAAGAAGTGATGGCAGTGGACCTGAAGGGAATCCGTATTGTATTACATGGAAGCCGCCTTAGAGAAAGTCAGTTTCTACAGGTGAACAAAATGTCATTTCCTCATTCCCTCAGGTTCCCGCCTTACATGGAGGTGGAAAGGTCTGTGTGCATTTAGATGGTAAGTCCAATGCCACTGCCATAGGGGACGTTACTTGTGCTGGGGTGGGGAGAACGCTTTGAATGATAAAGAGAATTCCTTAGAGCACAGAAACTCGGTGTCCTCTGCTTTCAGGTCCTCTCAGTTATTGTCATTCCTACTTAAATGATCATATCATTCCTAAATCTGTGCTCTTAATCTAACAATACACACCTTGTAAAGCTGGAAGTTCACCTTGCATTGCAGTTCAGCCAACGCAGGATGCGGCCCCGCCTTTGTTTTCCAGCGGGTCTAGCTCTGTGGCTATGGGAGACGAGGCTCCTCTCAAAGCACACTAGAAGATCACAGGTTATACGTGCCGTGCTTGAGCTGGAAATTGAGCACTTAAACTTACCAATCACCTGCAGACTCTTTCCAGTGACATTTGGTGCTAACAGCTATCATCTTTATATTCAGTAGTCTTTTATGTGAAAATAACAAATAGCTATTTGCATTTTAGTAGGTGATTAGGAGTCCGTACTATAAATATGTTATATGTTTCTGCACACAGTTCATACCATCTATTGCTAGTGCTTCTTATTATTTATTTATTTTTTTTTTGCAGTACTAGGGATCAAACTCATGACCTTGCGCTTGCCGGGCAGGCACTTATGCCACTGAGCTATATCCCCAGCCATTACTGCTTCATTTAATACTGGAAATAATATCTGTAATCTAATGTATAAATATTGAAACCCAAGCACCAAGTAATCTAAGTACTCAAATTTGTTGTAATCTGAATTCTCCATAGGCACTCCACTAAGTTCAAGTGTGTGTGTGTGTTGTGTGTGTGTGTGTGTGTGTATTGTACCAAATAAAAGGAACTGACCCACATGGTTATGGATACTAAGTAGTCTTATAATTTGCCAACTGAAATCTTCTTTATTTCTCATATGGGTGGGTATAAGGCAAGTCTGTGGAACTACCAAACAAATCAACTCTTCAATGTATAATAAATGGGACTAAAAAAGGTAAAGCGCTTTCAATACTGTTCATAAATACAATTTTTGAGGCTATATTAGCCTTCTTGTATGTAAATAGAGGTTCTGAACACGCTCCTTATTCTGTGGATGCTTAATTGTGTCACGTTGAAATGAAAACTCTACAGATGGCTAATGAAAATGAAACTGCTTTTCACACTTGTCTCTCAGTTTCTTGAACACATCTTTTTTGTCCCTTATCTATGATTTTTGGCTTTCTTGTTTGGAAATATATTTGATTTCTGCAAACACAAGCTTTCTTGCTATTTCTAAAATCTCTAGTTAGACAAATATCCATATTCAATGTTCAGTCATCTGTTTTGTTTTTCATGGTTGTGATTGCTACTTTTTAGTGTCAGACTCCCTCTACTCCACACACCCGAAACATAGGGATGAAGCATCTTTTATTATAGCTGCACAACGCGTACATCAGACCTTAAAGTTAATGTTTCTGCCTTTCACCAGTTAATTTAATGGAGGTGGACAGATCAAAATAAGTCAATTTGTGTGGTTTTCCTATCCAAGCCGCATGGTTACCATTCTTCTAAAATACCTTTATAACTGTCATGGAAGGAGACATGCCTCATATTTGCAGTTGCTTCGTTGAGGCTGATGTTCTCAAGCTAGAGTGGTTGACTCTTTCCAGCCAGGAAGATGCTCATTTGCGTGGAATGTCCTCTTTATCAGGTCCGAGAAATGGTTTTCTGGAAGAGATTGTACTGGTGGCCATTCCTGGTCTTTCGTTTCCTCTCTCAGTGGCCGAAACTCTTTTATTGTACAAATCTATGTCCACTGTGCAGAAGCGCAGAAAGAAAGAGACCTCATGCCTTAGGGAGGGAGGGAAATAGGTTTGGTTCCTACTCTTTTTCATTAGACTTGCAAAATGTTGAGAAGGGCTTTTTCTCCTTGACTCATAAATCCACTAAATTTATGTGGTAAATTATGAAAGAAAAGCAAGAGATATTTGCATATTGATCAAATTACAGAGGCAGTGTTACAGCAAAATCAACAAATAAAATAAGCAGTGAAAACAACTACAATAAAAATATCTAAAGGACATAGCTGCAAACACTATGGCTCAGATATTGTCCTTGAGGACATTTGCAGGTAATTTTATGTCAATTAATATGCCTAATTTGATAACTAAATGCAATATGTTACTACACGTTTATCCCAGAAATTGTGTGCTGGGGTGAATGATTTTTCTACACGGAGAACAAAATTTAGGGACACTGTCATTTCCTATTTCTGTGTAATTAACTGAAACCTTATGGGTTCTTAACATTGCTGGATCAAGAATCCAGCTAGTTAGAGTTGAATTGTGAATTACAGCTTGTAATATTTATGTCCTTGGGCATTAATTTATGCTTTCTGTATCTTATGCTACCATTTGTAAAATGGTAACTACTGGTGAATTTATTTCAATCATTGAATGAACTAGTTCCAGATAAAAGTTTCAGCACAGTCTTTGGTACTTAGAACTACATAGATATTGGATCTTTTATTCCTCAGTTCACTTTGAATGGTTGAACAGGGTGTATGACCACAGCATGAACAGCTAAGTTGACTAGAGAAGTAATCATAAATTGTAGAACAGTCAAAATATTAAATTTTTCTCTACAATGGAAACTTCCTTCAAGATGCACGTTCGTGTCTGAGCCAGCTGTTGCAGTGTCTGTATCCCGTAGCTGATGTTGGTGAAGAGCAGATCTGTTACCCCGAGGGGTGGAGGAGTCATGTGTACGATTTACTGGTGCAGAGCACAGGCTTCCAGAGCTCCTGTGTGTGGTTTGGTGCACAGCACGTCTGGATCTGATGTGACTTAACTATTTTTGCCTTAACCATTAATAAATTGCTAACTAGATGCAAAAAAGCCTTCTTTCTGATCCTTCTTGTATTTTCTTTTTTTTTTTTTTACTGAAGACATGTGATTCTGTGTTCTATGCTGTCTCAAATACATTTTATTTGGTATTTTCTGTGTTATTTTTATGTGTCTATCTAGGTTATGTACTCTTCAGATGTATAATGAATACAAAGTCAACTAATTTTTCTTTTTTATGCTTGCAGCTGTGTGAGGTGAAGTCACTATTCTATGTGGCTAGTAACAATGTCTCTCTTATGGGGAGATTCTGTATTGAAATTGAATTCTTTACAAGGTCAATACCCCGTATTGACCCCGTACAGCTATGCTTCCACTAAATGTTCAGTAGCTGCTAGTTAGTGATCCTGATGATGAAAAATACACTTTTAAATTTGTAATTTCAGAGATGATTTATTGTTGTGCTGTATAGCTGTCTTGGACTATTATTCCAAACATAATGGATGTGATGGGTCATGAGACTATTTCACGTTCTCAGGTTCCCTTTAACTCAAATAATTGTTTTTTAAAACCTCACCTTTAACAACCCATAATATATAATCATTACTCTTCTTTCCTGTGACACATTAAAGAAGTTCACACATTATAAAACTGATTTAATTCTGGGTAGTAAATGCCTTTCCTCAAAATTTAAACACCTTGTTGGTTTTTTATATCAAGGATATTTCTTGATGACAAATATCGCTTTGTTGCCACAGCCTTTCCGAGCTTTGATTTCTGTAACCTCCGTGTATTTCATTTTTTCTATTATTTATAAGAGAGTCCAGAACTGCTGTTCTTTCTGTGGCTACAGGATGACTGTTTGTTTTCTCTCTTGAGTCATGTAAAAGAACAAGAGAAGCCACTCGGGAAAAACTGAATCCAGAAGGGGGTGCTAATGCCATGTGGCAAAGTCTACTAATAAACAGTACAAAATGATGAAATGGAATAAAATCCTGAAGCAAATCTTGTCATGCATGGGAGTTCTGTCATTGTACAGTTCAATAAATTGTTGCTGTGCTCTCACTGTCCTTCTCCTTTCCGGATGACATTCACTGTGCCAGTCCTCACATTACTTCACCCCGTCTTTTAGTTGATTGTGACCATGCGTTTGGCTAAATATTTTTTCCAGCTTTATATGACCATGATTCTAGTTTTGAAATTAGGTGGTACGAGCTCCAGCAGGAAACGCATTCTGTTCACACAGAGGAAAGTATCATTTACCTTTTCAGTGTAACAAGACCCCTTGTTAATAAAAAAAACAAAAAAACACTGAAACTCAATGTGCTTCATTTCAGACAAGAATATGTGCTTGCAAGGTACTTTCACATATCACATAGTCTTACTCATAATTTGTAGAAGCATAAATTATACTTCAAAATGATAAATTGACTTGTGATTTGTCGGGGGGAAATTGCTACATCTAAGAAGCTCATTGACATCTGATTATAAACATCACTAGTTCTTAGAAACTATATGTGATATACAACTAAAAACAAAAGATCAGAAAATTATAATTCATTGTTTAGAGTAGCATGACTTTAAATATCTATTAAATATATCATGTGAAAAACAATATAAAAGTGTTCCAAATATGCTAAAAACTTTAGTGTTTAATTGTCTTTAATGATAAATTTTGGACAATAGATCTCCTTTTTGTAAAAATATGCAGTCAATGCTACTCTTCATGAAGGATATTTGAAATAATTGAAAATACATTTGGATATGGCCACCGAGTAAGGATTTATTTATTTGAGAAAGTAAAGATCATAAATCTGTTTCATAGGAATAATGTAGTTATATTGTCTAAGTATCATCTATCTTTGTTTGTGCTATACTTTTTTCTCAAAGATGAGGTAGACTGTGGGCTGTTTTACTTTTTAGCATTTCTCTCTAATTAAGCAATTTGATAGAGAATGGAGACCTGCTGCAATTGTACATAGGATGATTCACTATTTATTAATACATGGGCTAAAGAGCACAAGTTACTTAACACATAATCCTAGTATTTATCAAATTGATAATCTAAAAGTAGGAATATAAAGGGATACAAACATTGTGGAAATGAGTATGGAGATTTCTCAAAAAACTAAAATTAGGGATTCCATTTGACCCATTAGGAGTTTTGTGGATATCTTTCCAAAAGAGCTAAAGACATCACGTTACAGTGATCCATGTACACCCATATGTACAACAGCGCAGCTCACGGTAGTAAAATCTTACGTGTGGCTCATGTGTCCATCAAGAGACAGATGGATAAAGAAAATGTAGGGTAAGTGTACTACATAGCACGTTATATACCTTTCAGTACTGCTCCGTCGCAACAAAGGAAAAAATCGCATCACTTGTAGAAAAAATGATAAACCTTGAGACCATAATATGGAGTAAAATAAATCACACATAAGATTAAATATTGCATGATATATGGAAAAATAAATAAAAAGCAAAATAAAGGACAGAAAATAGGAAATAGGAAGACACAACTTTGGAAAATGGCAAGGAGCCTAAGAGCTGGAAGGAGGGCACAGAAAGGGAGGAGTTCAGGTGTGTTACATACCTGCAGATAGCTACGAAGCAGTAGTCAACAGGAAGGCAGTAGGGAAAAGCGCACATTCTTCTAATAAAGCGGTGTTCATGTTTGTTAGTACTGCTTCAGCAGTACTGAGAAAGGGGACCTGGGCCAGGTTATAACTAGCCTTTGTTAATGATATTCAGTAACATTTTAAAAATTCTATATTCAACTGAATTCTACAGTCTTGTTTTTAAAATGATTCTGATAAGTCTTGGAGATTAGTGATAAACAAGTAATTCCAGAAAATCAGAGATGGACAGTAACAGCTTTTGAGATTCAGCAATTGCTAATGCTCATATGTTTCTGCCAGATTTTTCCATAGTCACTGCTGGCACATTAACAAATGTAGACATATTTACCTGGGCTCAGGCAAGAAGAGGATTCCTCTGTTTTGATTTTAATCTCAAACAAGGTCAGTGATAAAGTTTTCTTTGTTCCCTGATTCTAGGTGTTATGATTTATACATAGATGTCACCCTAAAGCCTCCTGCACTCCTATGTGTAGGTTTTGTGAAGTGATTGGGTCATGGGGTTGATGATATTCCACCCCCCTCAGGAAAAGCTATGCAAGTTGAAGAAGATGCCTCTATCCCTATCTGAGACAATTTGAGGACCAAACTGCAAAAAATAAATTTATACATTTGCACTGATAATGTATATTTACATAAATTTGTGAAAATAGGAGCCTCCCACATAGAATAGAATAATAAACACAGATCAGTAACTATGAAGAAAGTCAATGGAGAGAGAAGATTTAATGTGTGATAACATTCACCATAAAGACAGGTTAGACAAAAATGATCAATGGTGGTTAAATCTACGGTGGCATTGAAATCAGCAGCAAGATGTTTGCATGGGATTTAACTGTCTTCCCAGTTCTTCCTCGGCTTCATTCAGGATAGATTTCCAATATCACCAGTATTTTATGCCTTCGAAAATGTTTGCAGGTTTATGAAAATGTGAGCACACTTAATAGCTCTGTATATCAGAGTTGACGTGAGAAATCATAGGTCCTTCTGTGTATTTGTCTTGTGAGAAACTCATCCATTCTGTCGCCTCAGTAAAGTTTCCTCATTGTTATTGCTGAACATACCATGACCTATATATTTATAAGTTGTCTATGGATTCTCTTCATTGCTTGTAATTTGAATAATAATATGTAATAAATCTGTGAGTATTTTACTGGGTTTAAAATATCACATGTGGGAGACATTTTTATTTTCCTGGTAACTAATTATCTTGAGCATCTATATGTACTTATTTGCCATTTTTAGTTCATGTCACATAAACTGTATAAATACTCGCCTGAATTCTTTACAAGTGACTTTTTAACCTAAAGATTTCTTATGTAATCTGTACATAAATTTTTCATCAAATATATGTATCTTCCTGACTTGGCATGCCTTCTCATTTTCTATATGTTATAGAACAAGCATCGTCAGTCTTAATCAGGACCAATTTATTGTCTATTTTATGGTTAGATGATATTGCACCTCATCTAAATATATCTGTGAGTCACAAATTTGAAAGTAAGGAGTGATCATGTTTTCTTCTTGAATATTTATGAGACTTTATGATTAATTTATGTCCTTATTGGAAGAGCATTGCCTTTGTCTCTCTGTCTCTCTGTTTCTGTCTTTGTCTCTGTCTCTGTCTGTGTTTCTGTCTCTCTCTCCCTCACACACACACACACATCTCTCTATTTTTGTGGTGCTGGAGATCAAATTCAGTGCCAGAAGCACTCTGCTACTGAGCTCCATTTCTAATTTCTTTGTTCTACTTCTGTACCCTATGTTTTGTTTTTGTTGATTAGTCTTATAACTTTCATATATCACTAGCTTTATGGTTTGTCTTGAAATCAGGTCAAATAAATTATGCAACTTACCTTTAAATATTGTTTTTGCTAATTTATGGCTTCCAACTTCCACATAGGTTTTTATAATCAGTTGTCAAATCTATAGATGTTAACCTACTGAAGTAGTGATTAGTACTATGTTGCACTTACACATCGCTTACTGGACAAGGGATGTCTCTGTTGTGTTGTGCCTTGTTGGAGCTCACTTAGTATGGTGTTTTTCCACCCATTTGTGATGAACTGAAAAATTATTTTACAGATATTCAGTCTTCCAACATACAGATAAAACACACTTTCTTTTGGCTATTGTGAAAGTGCTGAAATCAATATGAGAGTGATGTTCTCTCTCTCACATGCCAGCTTCAATCTCTTTGGATATATACCAAGAAGTGGCAGTGAAAGGTAATTTTCTAATCCTATTTCTAGGTTTTTAATAGACCTCCTTCAAAGTGGTTTTGCTAAGTTACATTCTCATTGACAGTGTACCAAACATTGTTTTCTTCACTTCCTTGCCAATATTTGTCTTTATTTTACTTTTTATAATCACTTTCTAATAATTGTGAGGTGGTATTTTGTGGCCTTAAATTTCACTTCCCTCATAAGAACATGTAATAAGTATTTCTCGTGTAACTTCTTGTGACTCATAGATCTAATTTGATTTTTATCTTTTGCTCTTTACTTTTTTCTGTTTTGTTTTTCTTAGAGCAATTTAACAAATAAAATTCTGCTTTGTTACCGGAAAATACTGTTTTGTACATACATCAAACAGACACAATAAATGAACACATAAATAAATAATAAATAAATAAGTAAATGCAGGATTATAAACCAGAAAAAAAGAGAGTGGGGTGAAAGCTGTACTTAGAACTTAATCATTTATTACAAACCATGTAGAGCACTTAGAGTACAGCTAAGCACCTATGAAGAAAGATATAGTGGAAAGCTGAGAGTAAAATTGTATTTTGGCTATCATTTCTGCCTTTTAACAAGGTTTTCTTTTCTAAATGGCTGCCTCCTAATATTATGTATAAAAAATGCAGTACAAATATAATGAAGAGCAAATTTTCCTTTTCAATGTACTTTTTTTAGAAAAGAAGTTGGGCCTTGGATTTTTAGTCACTATGTCTGTTATGTTA
>NW_004955448.1:15912840-15930817 GCF_000276665.1 Chinchilla lanigera | reverse complement strand
TACAATGTGATGTCATTAACCTTCTCTTCTGGATGTTAAACAGCTGAAGTTTGGAGACCAAAAATTAAAATGATGGATGCTCTAAGAGGATAGCCAATATTCTGGTCCTAGTCCTCCAAGGTCAATGAGGACCCAGGATATAAGAGAACCTCTGCTGCGACATCATATAACTTGGTTGAGTCCCTGATCTTCTGATCAAGGACATCACGGGACTACAGAGGAAAATGATTCCATGGCATACAGTGTGCCTAAGGAGAGTCACCGAGTGAGAAAAGTCCCCCGAGCTTTCACAGAAAGCAACTTGGTCACGCAATGGCCGTGACTCATCCAGAGGGCTGACCCTGACAGAAGCACTGAGAGGCTCTGTTCATCGTTCCAAGGTAAATCCTGAGAAGACTTAGCTGAACTTAATAGAGAGCAAGAAGTTAATTCTAATTGGTACAGGTCTCACTTTAACTTGTTCTTAAACATCCAGCAAAAAAATATAACTACAAGATGTATGAAACAATGCCATAGTAATACTAATTACTAATTCAAAAAATGCTTTCTTCTTGCCTAGAGACTGCCAAACTCCACGTGACCATACAGATAAAACCAACAATAAATACACTAAATTCCTTCTACTGGGATCCACTAGATCCACCTCATAAAGAGAGGTAAACCTCATAACTGGTAAACTACAACAGGATATCTATCTGAGGCCATTAGATTTACCTCTCTGGAGGGGGCGCTGATTGCAGTCTCCCTTTACATCCACCCTTCTCAGCTTGAAGCTGTTAAAAAGAAATCTAAGCCCAGTCTCCCCTAATTGCAGTTAGGGATAGCTGCTCAGAGGAAAATATTAGAAATAGCTAAGTTAGTTACAAGTATTACTGGCAGTTCAATGGGTCAAACTGGCCAAAAATGACATCCAAAGAAATAAATAAAATGGGATGACCTAGCACAGTTAACAACTTGAGGAGGAGGGTATGTTTTTATATTAACAGGTCATGAAAACATCATTGTGGATGCATCCCGAAACATGTGGCAATAGAGAGATGTTCCAACCCTTGGTGACGTCTGCTGCCACTAGACCTGTCTTTAACTCTACACTGGGCTGATCATATTAACATGCTTGAGTGCTTTACTTTTGTTCTTAGTCTGCTACAGGAGACACCAAACCAAACCACGTTAGTCATGTTTCAATCACTACATTGATGAAAATAGAAGAAGGAATTGATGGAGACCACTATGAAGTGTCTCTAAGCAGGATTTAATATTAACCAATTGGCTTTGCATGTTTACTTGTGAGTTGTCCGAACTTTAGGCACTTATGGGCAGTGGACTCATAGTAAGTGAACCTCTACGAGTCACTGGTCCCCACTGAGGCCTCTGTTGGCCTATGAAATTGGAACACCTCAAAGGACAAAGGCCACAGCTGAGGCCATTAGGCTCCAACCTCAGTTAGCTAAGAGGAGACTGCAGCTGCAAAAATCTCACACCTGCATTGAAGGTCTTCCTGGGGATAACATAGTTCTCCTAAATTAACAATGTGTTACCTGCAGAAGTCCTCAAAGTGTTTCCCAAGTCCTGTCCAGATTCCTGCATTTTCTTCAGTATCCCCTTCCTTTGTTTGAAAAGTAAAGAAACAGGGGCTTCCCAGGGAAGTCTTTTGTTTTAACCCAGAGAATTTCAAATTCTGTGAGTGGGCTGGATCCTCCTGGGACCCTAAAATCATTTCAGTTGCCTCTTTATTTGTGCCTTCACTGTCCACACATTTGGGAGATTGTGGGCCTGCTCAGCCCACAGTAACTAAAGGTTAATAACCTGATGCGGGGTAACAAAGGTGAAGCAGGGGCATCACAATTCCTGACAGGAAATTATACTACAAAGCCACTGTGATAAAAACTGCATCACACTGCCAAGGAAAAAGACCTGAGCATCAATGGAATAGATTAGAAGAGGCAGAAACCTCTTCAAACACACTCAGCCATCTTATCTTTGACGAAGGGGCCAAACACATTTACTGGAAGAAAGATAGCCTCTTCATAAATGGTGCTGGAAAAACTGGTTTTTCACATGCTGAAAACTAAACCTAGATCCATATGTCCCATCGTGCATTAAACCGCAATCAAAATGGGTCAAAGATCTAAATATTACATAGATACATTATCTGCTGAAAGACAGAATAGGTAGAACACTTGAAGACATATGTGTAGGCAAATATTTCATGAAAAATCCCTGATCACAGAGGAAATAGTACAAAGAATCAACAACTTGGATTTAATCTTGTTAAAAGCTTTTGCACAACAATAGAAATCACCAAGAGTGAAAAGACAACCCACAATGTGGGAAACCAATTTTAGTCATTCTTCAGGCAAAAGACTAATATCTGGAACATACAAAGAATTGAATAAAATCAGGCCCCTCAGATTTAAAGACCCAATCTAGAAATGGACATCTGAAATGAATAGATACTTCTCAGAAGAAGTACAAATGGCAAATAGGTATATGTAAAAATGTTCTTCATTGGTCATTTGAGTGATGTAAACTAAAATAATGCTGAGATTTGGTGTTACTCTAGAAAGAATGGCTGTTATCAAGAAATCAATTTATGGAAAATGCCGGCAGTGCTGTGGAGAGAAAGAGCATGCAGCTCCTTTGCAGTGCGATGACCCCTTGGACCATTTTTGGCTTCGGCTTCTCTTTTCTCAAGCTTCATTTAGCACGTCTCCGAGTGCGGAACAGCTGTCAGGCTGCCAACAGGATCTGGAAAGAAATCAGGCTAAAGAGAAGTGGTGCTCTCGAGAATGGGCCTGTGGCTATCCTTTAACAACTGCTTCTGCTTAAAAGTTAAATTTTTAAGGGACCTTAGAAAGATCTGTTCCGTTAATGAAATCGTCAGTGCTGCAATGGCCCTATCTTATGCCAGTCACTCTGGCAGAGCACCTTCCTGAGAGAAAACTGAAAGAGGTGAAGATACTATGTAATTTCCAGTTGTGTCCTATCCTAAGGGCAAAAATACAAGCAAATTGAATAAAACTGTTACATTCATGCTTTGAGAGTTTGAGGATTGCCTCAGTTACTTTTGTCATTCCTGAGACAAAATACCTAACACTCAAAGTTAAGGAAAGAACGATTTAATTGGCTCATTTATTTGGCTCAAATTTCAGTCCATAGTTGGTTGGCTCCAAGGCAGCTTAGCATGGCTGAATCCATGGCAAAGCAGGGTAGACAGACGGCAGCAGGCAAGCAACACCAAGGACAACAGCAGCCCTCTTTCTGTCTCATATTTTATACCTTCCCTTAGGGTAGAACCCTTAATGCTAGCATCACTCTGCGCACCAATGCCAGCATCACATCCTTGATCCTGGCATCACACACCCTTGGTCCAGCAACTTCCAAAAAGCCCCACCTATGACCACATGAGGCTTTGGGAGACTTCTTGATACAAGCCATAACAAGGGTTAAATCTAGCGTTTACCAATATAGCCCAGTGGCAAGTCAGAGGAAAATAGTGAAGTTCAGCTATAACCTGGAGCTGGACACTGAAGGGTCACAGAAAAGGTGAAACTCGCCACCCTGGAGAGATGGAAATCTGGACACTCTAGAGTTCTGGACTCTGTCAACCACACAAAAGGGATTCACTCTGGAGAAGCTGCTGCTGCTGCTGTAAATTGCATTAATTTTCATGGGAAGGGTAGTGGAGAAGGGACAGAAGGGTGACTCTATGCAAGGCACAAGGGTCTGTGGGGCTTTTCACTATTTTCCAAGCCCTCACTGTTTCTCAAGAGCCAAAAGACAATCAAAGAGCTTCCTCAGGGTGGGACTCTTGTCCATAGCAAAACAGCTCCTCAAAGATAAAAGTTATAGTGGACTCCAGATGTAATGGTATCCTCAAACAGAAAATTGAACCAATGACTAAAAGACCTGAAATACTGCCTTTTAATTTTTTAGAGAGAACAAGAGAGAAACAAGATCAAAGGGGGAAACTGAAGATGCTCCTTTTACTGTATTGTTTTGGGTTCATAAATATGCATGTTCTGGACATAGCACTCCCTGGTGTTACCCAGAAGTCAGTTTTCTTATTGTATCAGGATGAGGTTCACTCTTGTCAGTTGTATGAGGGACCCGTGCTTTGACCCTCATATCCTGTCTTCCTGGAAGAGCATAATTTCTGATTTCTTCTAGCACATGAATGGTGATATATGGTTTAAAAGGAATATGAGAGAGTACTCTGATAGATGAGCACTCCTTTTCTAAGGGTTCACAAGCCTTCAATAGGAAAGGAAAAATACAAAACACATTACTCTTTTCTAATATTGATAACATCACTGTAGAAGTAAACTGCCAAATCCTATGTGATATCCTCTAGCTGAATAAACACACCTGTATCAGTCAGGGTTTTACTGGAGAAACAGATGTAACACAGGATGTACAGATTATAAGAAATTACAAGATTGGCTTATGACAGTCAGCCAGAGAGTTGTATGAGGAAGTGTGCAGGGGGTGTCTTCACACTGAAGACTGAAGGAATCAGTCCAGGGTCTGGAGTTCAGTGCAGAGCTCCGTGCAAGTCCGTACCAGGAGGCCGATGAGTCTGCGATGGAAGGTTGAAGGATCCAAGGTGGAAGCTGAAGAGTCTGCACTAGAAGCCAGGAGATGAATTCCAAGCTGAAGGTGAAGACTGGAGCTCCTGCAAAAGGGATGGAAGTACCTCTGTCCTTCTTCATTTCCTTTTTATATTATCTAGGTGATGATCCACCCTAGGGTGGCTCCTCTACACCCTAGGGTGTAAAATTGCTGGGCCAGTTGCTGAGCCAAGTTTAGTTATGCTTCTAAACTGCTCAAGTTGACATAGTCAACCACTACAACACCCAAGAACTCAAGCTTCCAGCCCTCCCAAAATTGCAAAACACCTGTCTACTGAACAATTGAAGGAAGAAATAAACTATTTTGTTTGCAAAATTAAAAAAAAAATTCCATCAAAGAAACCCTAAATATAAAGGGCATTACAATCTTTCCATGATCTTTACTTACAGCTATTATCAATTTAACAAGGTGCAAGGAACCAACAGACAAGGGATAACAATTCTTTTTTACCTGACTTGCAATCCAGAATCTAGTCAAAATACTTTATGGATGCCATAACAAAAGAGAGAAGAAAGGAAGGAAGAAAGAAAGAAAGAAAAGAAAAGAAAGGAAAAGAAAAGAAAAGAAAGAAAAGAAAAGAAAAGAAAAACTCCAGTATATTCCAGTTATCTCAATGGGGCCTCCAATAGGGATATTGAAAAAATATAGCTCCTGTCCAATTAGATGTTAAATATGTCAAGTTTGTGTCCCCTGAATATTGATGAATGAATTTCAAGAGACAAAAATGGTGAAGAGTAGTGTTGCAGGGAATAGATTTAATATAGGACACTTAATTTATAGGATTATTTCATAATATTCACACAGTCAAATGCAAAGGAGTGTAGGAGATCCATCCATGCACTAGAGAATCCAGCTGAGGGCCTAGATCTCACAGCAAGTCTGAATCAAGAATCTGCACTGGGAAGGCCCAGTGGTCAGTGGTGGAAGCTTGAAAGTCTGTGTTGGTGGGATGAAGGATCTGTGTCAGCAGGCTGAGGGATCTGAACTGGAGCCAGGAAGTGATACTCAAGGTAAGGACGAGAGTTCCCTGGAAGAGAATCACAGCAATCTTCCATGACACAAGAACCCAAGCTCCTCAAATGATAACAGGTAAATTCATATCAGGAAACACAGCACGACAAGATTTACCAGGGAATCAACAGCACACCACCTTTCCCTGCAGTTTTCCTTTTATGCTGTTGGTAACAATCCTCAGATGGGCCTTCCACACTCAGAACTATGCTGTTTTAGTTCAGCTGGGTGTTTTAAATTCACCATTAGTTAATCCATAAAAAATAGGAAAAGGGAAAAGTTGATTAATAGAAAGCCCCCGAGAGACTGGAGGGGTCCTAAAGGGGTGGCCACTGAGGCTCTTCATTGGGGCAATTTATACAGAAAAACCAGGGAAGGTACAGCATGGGTCAAATTACAATGAACCTGTAGGATTATAAGTATAGCTGTTGTGTAATATTGATCCAATAAGAAAACGAGCCATGTAGCAAGGGTATATGGAACAGTTAAATGAATTCCTGGAAAGGGAGGAGAGTATGGATCCAGGTGTTCTGGTCACCCACTTATGTGTTCTAATGCCTACCTGGGCCCCCTGGACCAGGTGGTGCTAATTATGGTATATAATCCCAAGTTGCTGTTTATCTCCAGGGAGACATGCAGGTCAGTCTATTGTTTTTCTGCCCTGAAGTTTGGGGATCTTCAGATTTGCGTCTAGTCACAATTCTGATGTCTTTATTTTTTGTGCTGCCCTCTTTGAAGACCTTTATTCCTCTTTGAATGTATATTAATTTTTATGTATCTTGGCTGTCTATAATAAAAATATTCAAAAAACTTTCTTGTTCTTTATAAGGGCTATTTTAATCTACTCTGATCCTTCTTATATTAAGGTGTGTTTTAATCTTTTAGCAATGCTTTTTAGTTTTAACATCTTTTATTAGCTATACATCTTTTATTAAATTTATTTGAGCTGGGGTAGAAGAAATAAAAACTGAGCCGAAAGGAGATGAGGAAAATCATAATTTAAAAAATAAAAACACTACCATAAGGATACAAGCCCCACTTTGGTTTCTCTACTTTCAAAATGCAATAAGCTTGGACAGTTCCTTTTCACCTGCAATGGAATTCTTCATTCCCTTTTATTTCCTTTTACTCTTGATCACCTGTGAATAGACCACCTTTTCATAGCATTTCTCCTATGAAAGGACCATTATCTTACTGTGGGTGGTCCATCCTCCCCTGCCCAGAAGCCAAGAGCATTTTTCCTGTGCCCAAAACACATAAAAATTCCTACTTCCAAACTGTAGTGCATCTCATTTTTCTGGTCACCCACAGTCCGTTCTTGATTGCATCCTAAAATCCCTCTTGCTCACACTTTTCTGTGCCACTTACTGATATGTCCTGAAAATAATGTTACTGTGGTAGGAGACAGGAACTTGTAAATTTAGTCTACAAAATGCTGGGCTACGTTCCTTATTTCAACCTCAAGGATCTCTCCAATCCTGCCCAGTAAAATACTAAGAAGCATACTTATAATGTTTATGTGCTTATGATTTTTAAAAAAGTTTACACATCTTACTAATATGGTATACAAAAAGAATTCTGATTTTCATGTTGAATTTTATGAATTCACAGCTTATCCAAATCTGAGTGAACTGTCGAGTATGTGTGAATTGGGAACAAATTTGTAGTAATTTGCATTATTACAGGATTACTAGTATAAAAATATATTTATCTTTCTCTACTAATGTGCCACTTTAACTTTGCAATATCAGGAGTTTTACATGTATGAGGTAATAATGTGTGAAATAATGAATAAATAAATATTTATTCTGTTCTTTTAGTATTTGTTTTGAGTATTCAATCTTTATGAAAGTATCACTTGTCTTATGCAAAACTTGACTAACTGTTGGCATCTAGTAAAGTATGCCATTTTTATATTGTACTGTAGTCTTTTATAATTCCTTAATTTTTGAGTACTTTAAATTTAGTAATATTAAGACAATTTTCACAAAACAAATCTGTAATCATTATTGTGAATTTTTTTGAAATATAAATACCTATGTTTTAGAAAAGAACTGAAATATTCACATTGTAAATTATTTCAATTATTTTCATAAAAATGATACATTCATTTGGATATAGCTTTTCTCATTAGTATCAGCACTTTGGGGATATGAAGTATTATATAATTTTGATACACTGAATCATTGATGTTTCTAATACCACTATCATTTTAACTAGGTGCAAAGAATGTGCAAGTTTTAGGGCCAGTGTTTACAAAGATGCTATATTCTCCCTTTGTAACATTTTCTGATAGATTCTTCTGAATTTTCCACACACAAAAATGGATTATAGACAGATAATATCACATATCTTTGCTGTCACTGTGTTTAGTACTTGTCTTTTCTTCCGTATTGACCGATCTCATACCAACCACGCTATGTTTAGTAGAAATAGTGATACTGTGCATTCTTTCCTGACTTCTAACTACCAGAGTAAATATTTTAGCATTTCATAATAAAAATATGTAAACTATTGTACCTTCTGCTTCTTAGGATACTTTGCATAGGTTAAAGAAAGCGCTTTCTATTTATAATTTGCCAAAAGGTTTGAAGTTGTTACAATTTTTAAAAATTTCATTAGATAATTTTGTATCTATAGAAATGCTACTTTGACTTTACCTGTTGTTATGTTATAATGGATTTATTGAACTCCGCAGAGTATGTTCATTCAATTCCCATTGTAAACTGGAAGCGTATGGTGTAACAAAAGAATGTACAAGCATAACAAAGAGCATAGGTCTGAAAAATTAAGCCTCTGTGGATCCAGGATTTGTAAACATGGACCACGTTGAGTCACACTGTGGACTGTCAAGATCTACAGAGAACTAATTTATGTTGAGCTCAGGCAAATATCTCAGCACATTCATGCACATGAAAGAAAGTACCTCTTCAATGTTTTCCTAAAGAATTCATATCAACTGTGGGTATCACAAGAAAGCTGTCCTTATAAGATTAGTTACCAATTACTGACATCATTTATATTTTCTAGAATTATGCATAAATGAAGGTATTGAATCGCTAAAAGAATGTTAATATTCATTCTAGTGAAGAGATTCACTCTGCAGTTACTTTGTGAAAATAATTTTATTTGTAAATCCAGTATTTAAGGTCTATATTAATTATTAATTTTAATTTATGGAGATAAAAATTCTAATATCCTATTAAAGTTTTTGAATGTTTATTGTGTGTACACTGTAAACCTTTTTCATCTCTGATATTAGCAGTCTACTTCCTCTATTTTAAATACATTCTTCTCAGTTTCACTATTTCTTGGAGGAAAGAACTGTAGTAACTTTAGCTTTAGTTAGTACATTTATTGCATAATCATTATTTTGATTTTGTACTTCTTTATCTGTAATTTACAATTTGCATTTGAACCTCATTTAATGGTTCTTTCCAATTTTTTATGAGCATATCTAATTTTTAAAATATGCTCTCAGGAATATATTTTCTTCTGAATACATAAGTTGCTGTATATTCCACAAATTTTGAGTTATACATTGTAAGTATCCCTTTAAATTATTTCTCTGTTCTCTTTTTGGCTTTTTGACAGTTTTGGTGCTATTCTCATAGCGTACTTAAAATGTGCTTCTTAGTTTTGAAAGATATGGATATATTAAAATGTTGTTTTGGTTTTAACTTTTAGTTTTATTCCACTACCATGTTTATTTGTGAAATTATGAAAAGACTATCCGTGGTATAGCTGTTGACAACTGAGTTATCTATTCATTATATCAGCTACTGACAGAAGTAAAATCACTACATAACTGTCTTCCAAATAATGGATCTGAACTTCTCAAAACTTTTATTCTTCAGCTTCAATCTTTTCTTCTTTTTCTTCCTTCAGTGCCTGGCATCGAATATATCTTAGTTCATTTCCCCTTAGGAAGAAGGTTAACTGAAGCCATTTTATCACATTACAAACACTTTTAAAATTATGAAATAGCTTACTGTCCTGGCAGTATGTATAGGTACATCAAAAAGCCACAAAGGGCAATGTAAAAGTAATCTCACTGTCCAGTTATAACAATGAAGAAAGGAAGGGAGGAAGGGAGGAACGAAGAAAGAAAGAAAGGAAAGAAGGAAGATGAAAGAAAGAAGAGAGCAAGAGAAAAGAAGGAAAGCAGGAAGGAAGGAAGGAAAGAAGGGAGGGAGGGAAGGAGGGAGGAAGGAAGGGAGAAAGGAAGGAGAAAGAGCAAGATTAAATGTCCAAATTTAAAGCAGATGTCCATAAGTCCACATCAGCAGAAGTAAGAAACGATAGAATTGGAAACACCCTATGGAGAATTCTGACTAGTTTGTGCAGATCCCCGGTCTTCAGGCTGAGTTAGTTCCCAGTCACTTAGTGTGGTCTGCACGGAGTGATCTTTCCAGTTGGGACAGTATGGAAATGAGAAGAAAGTTAGATTGTTTCACAGTCAGTGAACCCAGCAAACGCCACTTCAGCCAGGCAATGTGATGATATGTTACGGAGTGATGACAGTGGCATTTTGTTTTGTCATCTTTCTAGCAAAACTCTCTGCCCTAGAGAAATTATGAGAAAGCTATTGGTTAAATCCAAGTTGGAGGCATTTCCTTAGGTGAGTGGCTACTACCATCCTACCCCAAAAAGAAGACCTAGATGGAAAAGAAGCAGCCTTGAGATCAAAACTGTTATCCCCACTCAACCTAAGCCTGCCTTGCCTGGTTTACAAAGTAGTAACCCAGCAAGAGAATGCTGTTGGCTATAAAGCAAGCATAGGTTGATTGAGGCTACATTTCTTATCTCTAGTTTTCAGGGGTGATTATTTTCCGGCTAGTTATTTTCTGGGGAACACGATATTCATCCAAGATGCTGAAGACAGTAACAACAAGGAAAGTCTGGAAAGTGCCAGGGTCCAAAGGAGGCTCAGGAGACCCGATGACTAACTGTAATACTCTACCCTGGATGGGCTGTTAAAAATAGATGGAGAATTGTTACAATTATAAATCAAATATGGAGTCTATTTAATAATATAAATACTAGCAGAGTGGTTATTACAAACTCAGAAGAATGGAGTAGTATAACAAGAAGGTTCATGTGGTATTGAGTACATGAAAACTTCTGTGTGTGTGTAAACTCTTCTAAAATGAAAATCCATTATTTAAAAAGCTAATATCAATTAATACTCATAACACAATTCCCTTAATTATTTTGCCATAAATGTAAAAATATTCAGAGATATGAAATCTTTTGATTCTGAAGTTTCTCTCAGACAAGAGCAGTAGAACAATTCCGAAAAGTAAAGTTCATCGTGGACCTACCAGACTCCTTGTCACACTTAAATGTTTTCTTGTATCTCAATTTACAATGAGTAAACTGTAGACAGCCCCAAGTTGAGGACATTCCATGAGGTTTTTCCATAGTTATTAAGTATATATTAATTGAGACTTGAACTTTTACCAATAAAGCATCACTTTACACAAGTCTTTATAACTCATCTTCTACTAGATTATAATTACATAATACTAGAATTACCAAACATGTTCAATTGCAGATTATTAAACTTTATGTTTGTTTATTTATAGTTATTTCAAACCTTCAAAGCTTCACTGAATCTCAAATCATCATTTTTAATAATATATAATTACAAATGTGGAGTGCTTTGCACTAGTGAATGCTCAACGTATGTGAAGAATCATAGACATATACAACAAAAACCAGCATTGGCATGACAAGACAGCTTGCATAATTTCTTTTAATAAAAATATCAGTCATCTTTGGTCAACACTTGGGCTTTAGCCACCTGAATATTCTTAACTTTATATGATTATTAATATTGCATATTTTAACAAACCACATAAGATATGAGGCCATAAATTCCTTCATTAACTTTTAATGGGTCTAGACTACTGCTTGGCATAGTGCACACACAGTTTGAAGAATCTGAAAGAATAACTAGATTTAAAATAATGAGATAGAAAAATCTTAGCCATAAAAACCCTTATGAACAATGTACGATAGAAGCTGCTGGTGCCAGCTGGAAGACATGTCCTTCACTTGGAAACTCTCCATCTATTCACCACAGCAAGAAATGTAATATATTTAAACAACGTTCATAAAAGTTAAATGCAATTGCTCAGGTAAATGTGAGGTACACTAACTCAGCATATCAGAATTTTTCATAAAACACTAGCTGAGTGTGAGCATCTTGGTTTAAGGAAGTATTGTGTCCCATTTAATCAGCAGTTTTCCAGTGATATTTGATTTTTTTCTCTTTTTGGCGGCACAGAGGGGACTGAATTTGCCTGCTTCCTGAATTTTGGCATTTTGGGACTTGTTCCTATAATCTTTAGGAATGAGCACAGAAATTTAATTGCAGGTGTGGAATACTTCTATCATCTTTGTTTCTGGTGTGGATGTAGGTCTTCTCAATTATTGTCAAAAAATCCCCTATTTTAAATTAACTCTTTCAGGTTTTACACTAGTGAAACAATGTGGTGCTTGTACATGTATGTGATTTATTTCACTTATGAGAGTTTATTTAAACTAGGAGGTATGATAGACATTGTGAAATAATAGGAGAGCACTCAAGTGTAAAGGGCAATTGGGATGTGGGAAAAGAGAAGGGAAAGAAGGAGAAATTTTGTGTGTATGTATACACAGGATAGTTAACACAGTTGTTCTACTGTCTTCTATTTCTTTGCTGAAAGAAACTGTCAATGAGTCCTTGATTGATCAATATTGCATGTCTCTATCTGTTTTCATGAGAAACCACTTTGAAGATATCAATATGTAATACAAGAAGCATTGTTAATTTCCTACCACTTTGTTTGTAACTCTGTATTGTCTGTACTGTTCTTTTGCTATTTTGTAAAAGGTTGTCTATTAGTTTTCCTCCTTTTATTTTTAAAATAAAAAAAATCCCCTATTATCATATAAGAGAAATAAAATTTTGTTTTCTCAAATCCCTTGCTATATTGCAGGATGTAGGGAATAAGTAGATAAAACAAGAACAAAAATAACAACAAAACAAAAACTTGTTTATGAGAGTTGAAAGCTTGAAGTCCACATTACACTGTAGAACAACATGTGATCTATTCAAAGATAGATTCATTTAGTACAAATTTTGCCTTTGAGAGTATAAAAACATGAAATAGCTGCAATTAAATTTCTTCTAAGGAAGATTTTGTAAAAACGGAATATTAACAATTTTGATTGTATTTTTCCCAACCTAGCAAGGTTTTAAAAGATTTATAAACTTGAGAAAAAATACAGTTACTAAACAATAGGTGATAAATTTGAAGGAATCATTTGAAAAATAGGTAGTAAGGGGTAAATATAAAAAATGTTTTAAGAATTTTAAACTATTGAAATTCAGATGTACCCAATATTAACTCAAGGATATAGTTGTTTTAGCCCCTGTAAAGATAGTTTAATTCTAAAGATAGATTATGTACGACTCCACGTAATTAGCTTTGAGTAATGACACATTGAAGTACATAGAAAAGCCTCACCTTTCTACTGCTTGTGGTAGACTGGCTTCAAAATCGCTTTTCCTGCAGAGGCTTTCCCCAGGTAATTTTAGTCTGATCATCATAGACAAAGCTTGAGAAAAGGGGAAGGCAAAGAAACAGGAATTTCATAGGAGGCACACGAGAAACAGTGAGAAGGTGTGAGGAGACAGTGAGAAGGTGTGAGGAGACAGTGAAAAGTCAGAAGCAGCAGAGAAAGTTCGAGACACCGTTTCCAAGGGGCGCAGCTGACCCCGCGGTGCCCGACCGAGGAGCCGGCACTGCGCTCCTGCACACGCGGATCGGAAGCCGGAAGGTGGGGCCACCATTTCATTTCAAAGGTCCCTGGGCAACAGCAGAGCAGTCCTGGGTTGCTTCACTGGCAACATCTCAGATTGGAATTCCCCCTGAGGGAAGAGCACCAGAGGAATTCTTTTAATTTTATTTATTTTTGGTTTTTTGTTTTTTCTTTTACTGTCTGGTTAGGCTTTCCTTTTTTTATATATATCTTTTTATTTTGTTTTTATTTAGGTTTTTTACCTCTACTTTAGGTCAATTCTGCTCATCTTCTTTCCCTCTTTGCTCAAATCTCTCCTTTGATTTTATGATTTTTCATGTGAGTGAGCATTGTCACTTCTCTTTCTGGTTTACTTCAATACCCTTTTGATTTCTCTTTCATTCTTTGCTGTGCTCATGTTGCTTCCCAAAATATGGGTGATCATTCCTTGCACTGTCAGCCTTGCCTCTACTATATTTCTCCTCATTCATCTCTCTGTTGTGTATCCTATCACTCTCAATCCCCCACCAACAGGCTAAATAAAGGTGAAACAGCCCACATGAGTACCTGGAATATGGGGAATTTTGTGATATAACCACAGAGCCAGTTTGTGATATAACTGTAGAGCCAGTTATATGTACCAAACAAAGACACACCACAGATTGTTAGGTGCTAGGCTATGGTTGATGCAAGTGTTAACGTTAATTGCACTAATTTAGCCAGGAGGTCATACCTGTTGTAATCACCTTTTCTTCCTAGTAGGATGACACTGTGATTGTCTGTGGTCAAACTCACCACACAGTTCAATCCCAAGGGACTGGATGCTGAGGGAAACAGATGCCAATTTCTAATCCTTAATAACTTGTGAAGGTAGTTCTGGAGATAAGTACAAAGACCGAGAACTACCTAACCCTAGAAGTCATCTCTGAGTGACGGATATTTCATAGGGAAGCATTGATACCACTGAGAACACTACCTACGTGAGCAATCTACTATCATCAACACAGAAAAGAAACTATAATAAAAAATTGAAAATGACAAGATGTAGAAGCAAAATGCAACCTAAGAGTTCTACCCAACCCAGGACAAGTCCAGATCACACTGAGATAGAGAAAATTGGAAGCTAACCCTGGAACTTTCTGAACTGATACCAGAAGAAGTGAAAAAAAATGCATGAGGCAATAGAAAAAGTAATCTTTCAGCTAAAAGAGGAAATGATGATCAAAGTGAAAGAAATATTTCATGAATCTAGAATAGACACAGATGTAAATAAAGAGGAGCTTATGAAAATGATAGAAACCAGTAATTCCTAGCATAGAAAAGATTTAAAATGCATGAAACAGATCCAAAAGATGCCCAGGAGATTAAAAATTCCATTGAAAGCATAGACAACAGATTGAAAAAGGTGAGGGTAGAATATAAAATCTAGAGGACAGGATTGCAGTTAGCAACCATAAAAAGAAAGATATCTTAAAAATAGCAAGAAAGCATGAAAAATGAATCCAACAACAAGAAGATGAGTCAAAGAAAAGTGACATAAGATTAAACAGAGTCAAGGAAAAAGCAGATGATAGCACAGATGTCATTAAAATTTCTTCCCAAAAGGATGGAAGGAAACTTCCCAAACATGGATAAAAAATTAGACATACAAGTAAGTGAAGCACATAGACCTCCTAATAGCCATGACCAAAATGAACCTACAGGAAGCATATAATAATCAAGATTCCAGAAATTCAGTACAAGGGCCAAATATTAAAAGCTGTTAGAGAAAAGAAACAAATCACCAAAAAGAAAATCACATCAGAATAACAGCAGACTTCTCACCACAAACTCTCAAGTCAACAAGAACTTAGAGTGAAGAATTTCAAGCCCTAACACAACCTCTGACCCAGATTGATGTACCATACACCAATACTTTTCAAAATCAAAAGAGAAATAAGATAATTCCATGACAAAGAATGACTGAAGAAATTCATGATCACCAAAACAGCTCTCCAAATTGCTCTGAAAGATATTTTGGAAAGAGATCACCCAGACCACAATTCCAAGAACACCAATAGAAAGAAGCCACCTGGCAGGAAGAGCAATTAAACACAGGGCAAAGACAGAAAACCAACAACAGGAAAAGAATACAATAAGGGTGGGACAATACATATCAGTTATAGCTATCAATGGATATTATCTCAAGTCAACAATCAAGAGAAACATGACAGGATGGATCAAGAAGCAAGATCTAACAATATGTTGCATACAAGTAATGTATTGAACTCAAAAAGAAATTCATAAACTGAAAGACAAAAGATAGAAAGCAATATTTCATGTGACACTAACCTGGATAAAAGTAGGTGCATCTATTTGATTTGCAGGTAATGAGAACTTTAAGCAAAGATTGATCAAAAAAGACAAGGTCACTATATACTTGTTAAGGGAAAATTTCCAGAAGAAGAGATAACAAACATAAATATGTATGCATCAAATATATAAGCACCTAACTAAGACAAATATTAGAAAACTAAGACAAATATTAGAAAACTAAGACAAATATTAGAAAACTAAGACAAATATTAGAAAACTAAGACAAATATTAATAGGTATGAAAAATCAAATAACCACTAATACAATTGTAATAGGGGACCTTAATACCCCACTGTAACAAATAGATCAACTAGACAAAAAATGAACAAAAATATCAGAAGTAAACCAAACCAGTAAAGAAATAGACTTAGTAGTATGCACAAGTGTTTCACCCCATACCATCAGAATAATCATTCTTTTCATGTACACATGGGACATTCTCCAAAATAGGAAACATAGTCAGCCATGGAACTTGCTTAAGTAAATTCAAAGGAATTTAAATCATGCCATGTATATTATCTGGCCATAGTGAAGTGAAATCCATGGCAAAACAAACCACAAAAAATACATAAACACATGGACGTTGATTATCATGCTCCAGAACAGGAATGGGTCACACATGAAATTAAAAAATTAAACAGTATCTACAAATAAGTGGTAATGCCAATAAACTGTACTGTAACAAACAGGACAAAATGAAAGCAGTCCTAAGAGGGAAATTTATAGTGGTGAATTCTCACATCAGGAAAACAGAACAAGCTCAAATAAAAAACTGAATATTGAACCTCAAACTTCTAGAAACACAAGAACAAATTAAACAATATAAGCTCATATAAGGAATAAAATTATAAAAGCTGGAGCAGAAATGAGTGGAATTGAGACAAAAAAAATACAAACCATCAATGAGTTGAAGAGGTGTTCTTTAATAGATAAAAGAAAATTGACAAATCCTTAGCCAACCTTATGAAAAAGAGGAGAGAAAAGGCTCAAGTTTGTGGAATAAAGACTGAAATTTGTGAAATCACAAGAGATAGTACATAAATCTGGAAGATCATGAATACATACTTCAAGAACAGGTACTCCAAAAAGATGGAAAACACAGAAGAAATGGACAGATTCCTAGACAGATATAAATTTCCAACACTGAATAAAAAACAAAATTTCTAAGTAACCAAATTTCACTCAATGAAATGGAAAATGTAAGTAAAAAATGTACCAACAAAGACAAGTCTATATCCTTATGGGTTCACTGCCTACCTCTACAAGAAATTTCGAGAGATATAATGTCACTACTCTTGAAACTCACTAATGAAATTGAAAGGAAAGTAATACTGCCAAAGACATTCCTGGAAGCAAGCATTACCTTGACAAGAAAAAACAGAGAAGGACCCAACCAAGGAGAGAGAGAGACAGAGACAGAGAGACAAAGAGACAGAGAGAGACAGAGGGACAGAGAGACAAAGAGACAGAGAGAGACAGAGAGAGACAGAGAGAAACAGGAAGAGAGAGAGAGAGAGAGAGAGAGAGAGAGAGAGAGAGAAAAGGACCTACCGGACACTCTCCCTAGTAAACATAGATGCAAAACTCTTCAGTAAGATACAGGCAAACAGAATGTAGCAAATCATCAAGGAGATCATCCAACATGACCAAGTAGGATTTATCCCACTGATATAAGGGTGGCTCAATATACACACATCAATAAATATATACAACAAACAGAGCCAACCATAAAAATCACATGATCAGCTCTATACACAAAGAAAAAGCATTTGACAAAGTCCAACACCCATTCATGAAAAAAATCCTATAAAAAATTGATACCAATTTCATCTCAATTTGATAAAATCTATGATAGATTAATAGCCAAAATCATACTAAATGGTAAAAAAACTGAAAGCTTTCATTCTAAAATCAAGAACAAGAATGTCCACTATCATAGCTGTAATTCAATATAGTTCTGGAAAAAATAGCAAAAACAATTAGACAAGGAAAAGTAATAAAAAAATAAGAATAGGAAAGGTTGAAGTTAAATTGTTGTTATTTGCTGGTGACATGATACTCTATACAGAAGACCACAAGAACTCAACCAGAAGACTTGTATGTTTAATAGCCTATTTCAGTAAATTAGCTGGGTAAAACGTCAACACTGAAAATCAATAGCATTCCTGTACCAAAAAAAAAAAAAAAA
>NW_004955448.1:15910936-15912337 GCF_000276665.1 Chinchilla lanigera | reverse complement strand
CCTTATCCTCGATGAAGGGGCCAAACATGTTCACTGGAAGAAAGATAGTCTCCATAATAGATGGTGCTAGAAAAACTGGCTTTCCACTTGGCAGTTACTAAAATTAGACACATGTGTCTAATCATGCACTAAACTAAAATAAAAATGGATCAGAGGTCTAACTATTATAACAGAAACACTAAGTCTGCTGAGAGAGAGGATAGGTAGAAATGTTGAAGACATAGGTATAGGCTAATATTTCATAAACAAAACCTCAACTGCATTGGAAATATTGAAAAGATTCAACAACTTGGATCTCATCCTATTAAAATGATTTTATATAGCAAAAACATCACCAACAGAGCAAAAAGATGACCCACAGGGTGGGAGAAAATTAGCCAGTCATACCTCAGGTGAAGGACTAATATATAGAACATATAAAAAATTGAAAGAAAAGCAGACCATCTAACTTAATGACTAAATCCAAAAATGGCCATCTGAAATGAGTAGACACCTCTTAGATGAGGAAATACAAATGACTAACAAATATATGAAATATATTCAGAATCACTGGTCATTCAAGAGTTGCAAAATAATACAATCTTGAGATTCCATATCACTCTAGAAAGAATAGCTATTATCAAGAAATTGACCAATATCAAATTCTGGAGGGGGTGTGGGCAAATGTAACCCTTCCGCACTGTTGGACGGAGTGTGGACTGGCACAACCACTGTAGGAATCAGTATGGAGATACCTCAAAAATTAGGATAATAAGTTCTACTTGACTCAGCTATTCTCCTGCTGAATATCTTTCTAAAGAATGTAAAAGCATCATACCACAGTTGTATATGCACACCATTTTCATAGCAGCATAGTTTGTCATAGCTAAATTTTGGAAACAACCCAAATGCTTCTCAACTGAGGAATGGATAAAAAAGATGTGGTGTTTTTATGCAATTGAGTACTACTCATCCACAAAGAAACATACACGGGAGACATTCCAAGGTAAATGGATGCAACTTGAGACTATATTCTTAAGTGAAATAAATTGGACACATATGTGCAAATATCATATTATCTCCCTGTTGTGGAAAACTGCAATCTTGGGGGATGGAGATTTAGCTCAGCGGCACAGCCCCTGCCTGGCAAGTGCAAGGTCGTGAGTTCAATTCCCGGTACCGGAAAAAAAGCCAAAAAAAAAAAAAAAAAAAAAAAGAAAACTGCAATCTTAAATGAGGACCAAAATGTGCAAAAGATACTGTGGAACAGGAAGGAATTTTTCAAAAGGAAAGAGGAACTAGAGAGGGTTGAAGGAAAAGAAAAAGTGATAGGAGAAAGATCAAATGTAAAACAGCTTTGCAAGTAGGGAGAGGTAGAGGTGTCCAATGGAAGGGAGGAGACTGAGAAGAAAAGAGGCTGCA
>NW_004955448.1:15908589-15909730 GCF_000276665.1 Chinchilla lanigera | reverse complement strand
GATGAAAGAGATACATATTTTGTAGAATGGCAAGAAATTTTAAATATACTAAGCTAAGTGAAAATTCAAGTTAGAAATTTTAATCATGCAATCCTTACTAGCATAATGATCAAGAACCTAGAGTAAGAAGTACATTTGGATGTTGGTTGTGCAGAGTTAATTTTTAAATTCATGTAACTAAATTAGAGTAAATAGGAAGTATGTGTGGAAGTCAAAAATAAGGAGAATAAGGAAAGAGAAATATCAAAGTAGGTGAAAGGGAAGGATAGGTAAAGGGGAGGAAGAAATTTTGAAGAGAAGCCTGTGTCACACCAACATTTAGAAAATAATTTAAACAGGGAAAATAGCAGAATATCTAAGAAAAGAACAAGTGAGGGAAAAAGGCAGAAGTGGACACATATTTCCAGATGTAAAAAGTGATTCTTTTGTCAAATGCTACATACTCCGTAGGTTCTATCAAACATGAGCAAAGGCTGTCAGAATGAACAATAATCCGGTCATGGGCAAGCTCTGTGGATTAGTTGGGGGATTATAGATTTGGAGTGAAATCAAGGGCAAAGAGCTCAGTGAAGTCAGAAAGCAGGTGAAGTAAACTCAAAGTTTTAGTGTAAACAAAACCGGAGAAGTGAGAAAGCAGATGCATGGTTGGGCTGAGTTCAGCAAGCTTTTCTTGAAATGCAAGGGCTCAAGTATGTTTATATGGAGGTGAGATTAATGAAGTGCAGAGGCAAAGTGGCAGAGCAGAAGAGAGGGTAAAATCACTGGTTTGGAACTTTTCACTTGGATGAAATATAGTAAATGTGATTTAGATCACATTTAGAACTTGTTATGATTAATGACTAAATGACCCTCAAGGCATCTGGACTCATAGGTCATTTTGGGAAGAGGACTGGACCATGACAGCCTATAGATGATGTGCTGTTTGGAGGTGGTGTCTGATCCAGGGAGCCAGGAATGAGGGGCATGACCTGGAAGGGCATATTTCCCTCTCCAGTTCCTCCCTTCTATCTCTGCTTCTTGATAGCTATGACAGGAGTAGTTTTTCATCCACTACGTGCCTCTGACAGACTGTCCTGCCTTGAACCAGTAAATTATGGACTGAAAATCTTGAGCTAAGACAAACCTCTTTTCCAATGAATTG
>NW_004955448.1:15883951-15902208 GCF_000276665.1 Chinchilla lanigera | reverse complement strand
CAGGTCGTGCGGGGCTGGGGAAGATTTATTTTGGCTCACAGTCTGTAGAGGGTTCAGTCCATCGCTGACTGTCTCCAAGGCTGGGTGGCATGCCACAGGGTTTCTCAGATCAGGCAAGAGGCAACAGCAGACCAGCAGCATGCTTTCCTCTGTCCGTTATATTCTGTCCAGGATATTTTCCCTTTGTGTGGGTGGCTTTCACCCCCAGGGTGGGGCACACTTAATCTTAGCATCACATCCTTAATCCCAGCACTACACACCCTACGTAGGCACCTCCGAAAAGCCCTATCTATTACCATTACTTTCAGGGGACATCTACTTGCGAGCCATAATGCTGGGACAGTGAACACTTAAATAAGATACCATTTGGCTGCTTCCATTTTTCTCAGAAAAACAAAAAATATTAGGTAAGGTGAGAATGGGAAAATCTCTTTTGAAATGAATGAACTAGTAAAAGGATCTTAGATTTCAGGGCAGGCAATTCAACATCTCAATTAAAATCGGTATTTGTGGTGTAAATAAAGGCTCATTAACTGTTTTTGTTGTGCTCTTCGACAAGCACCAAAGGCCACAGGAGAGATAAATACAGGTTTATCCATCTGGAGATTTTCTAATGAGTATATGAAGCAGGAGCCAAGGGATTCACGACATATACAAGGAAGAAGTGAAATCACTGGCTGTATAATTTATATGCTCAGCGGGGAAATACTTAGTAGAGGAGAGACAGAACAGTGTTAGCATGGTCAGATCAATGCATTGTAGGCTGGGATGATAGCTTAGTCGTAAAATGGCCAGTAGGACATTAGTACCAATGAATTAGGACCAGTTCTACAACAAATCAGAATTCATTTACTGTAAACAAGTGGTCCCCATAACAGGGCTGTGAGCTGGTCATCAGCAAAGGATTTAAATCCACATGAAGTTAGTAATGTAAATGAGTGATATGGACACACAACAGACATATTTCAAGGAATAGAACATTTTATATAATGTTAATATTTAAACGTATTAAAGGTGATAAATTCTATTACCTAGCTCTGGTAGAATGTTTCTGAGATAGGCGAAGTATGATTTCAATAAAGAGAGACTGTGTCAAGAAAAAATGTGTAGGGAGCATCAGGGGATCATCTATGTGGAAACTAAAATTAATAAAAATTAAAAAGAGAGTGTACCAACTGTCAGAGGTCAAATCTATAATAAATATCAGAAATGGTAGGAGAAGTCAGTAAGTGACTACATCATAGAGCACTATCAGGTGGTACAGTCTGATAAATGTGTCTGAAAAGCTCCAGATTTTGTGGAAAGGGACGAAAATGACCCACCAGCGATGGCAAGGCACAGCAGGAACACCTCTAACTGCTCCTGAGGAAAGATGAAAGACAACCAGCCACAACCTCAGCAAGCTACAGTGGAAACACTGCATTTAGGATAGCACCAGATTAAAGACAGGTAAGGAAAGGAAAGGAAAACAGATACCTTGACTAGATAGAGGATGGTTTTCTAAAAAACAATAGAAGATGCAGGGTGGGGGGTTGAGAACCGAAAAAAAGAGAATCTAAAACCTTATAGAAATGTCAGTGTAAAGGCCAGAGCAGATCTGAGAATCCTGTCCTTCACATGGCCATAAAGAATATACTAAGAAAATGAAAATTACCTGAGGACGCATGGTGCGGCTGCATGTGTGAAACTTGGGGAAAAGGATTTAGCATTGCTACCAAGAATTCTCAGTTTCTGAGGCTCTGTAGAAGTAATGGTTAGAAGTTTCTTTAAGATTAATTAATAGTTGAGTATCTATTTTTAATTTATAAAATAGATTGTAAAGAAAATGAAAAGTGCAAAGGAGCTGATATTCCTCAATTCACCCTGGATGTCTTACCTGGGCCACGTTTTGAGACTCCAGCACACTAATAAAATTTTAGGAGGAAGGGTTGGGGGAGGAGTGAAGAAAGAAGCCGTGCTGCGTCCATGTACCCAGTCCCATGATGAGTGTGTACTTCATACACTGCAAAAATCATAATAAAATGCTAAGGATAAAAAACAGTTCCACTGATATACTGACTTGCATGTAATCAATCCTTAAATAATGAATTACCTATCTTTTGTTTAACTGAAACTGAGCAAAAGTTTTTTTAATTATATCGCACAAAACTCTTTTGTATGAATTCATTTGTTTGGAAAATTATTCCTCTTCCTAGTTTAACATTGCTCTACAGCTTATTTTACCAAGGTAGAGACAAGCTGTCACAAGATTAATAGTGAAAAATATTCTATAAATTCTGGAAATGTATACTAGTGAGTTACATAATGTTATAGGTAGGTGTTTAATAGCACATAATTTTTTAGTTACAATGGTTATTTTAAGTGTATTTTAACATCATAAGAATGGTAAAGCTGTATATATAGTGCGTTAGTTTCATCATAAATTAAAATGTCCTCTCTGAAAACTTCCACATCAGCACAATAGATGAATGCTATTTCATCTTTTGAACCCTATGAAATAATTAAGTGTGCACCTATATATTTTGTTTTAGCTACTAAATAAGATTGTTTCACAGTATTTTTTATCAGTCCTTTCAGGTATCAAGGTCATCTCTTGGCTCAGATATTCTACACAGATCACAGGTCCTTCAGCCTCCGCAGATCTCAGCTCCGTTTCTCCGGCAAACGTCGTTTTCCACCTGTTCCTCAACTTGGAGCTTCTTCCCTCCCAGGTCATGTGCGTTTTCATCAGAGCATATTACCTAAGACCCCTGACTTCTGTTCTCCTGAGAATTGTTCCTAATTCAGTTGCTGTCACTTTTTCCAGGTAGCGGGCTGCACTGATATTTGTTATTATCTGAAAATACAACCCTAACATGAACCTTCTCCAAAACCGTGAGTTAACTTTATTAGAGAATAAATCCACTACCTTCTGATAAAAATCACACACTCTGACCTCAATGTCTTCTACTAGCATTATTTCTCAGTTAAATATCCATTTTGGATCTTAAACACGTGCAATGTTTAACATCTATGTATTGACATTCTCTGTCACGCTGCAGAGTACCTTTCTACTTTGTCGGTCTGGAGTGGCTTCTAGTGAAGTGAGTCCCGCTAAAACCTCTCATTCTATTACTTGTATTGTTAGTGAGAGATAGCTTCCCGCACAGACTGCCTGGGCTTCCATCTAGGCTTTTCTGGTTCCTCATCTATAAACTTGGGAAATTGATAGCTGTTATTTCAGAGTACTGATATGAACACTAAACAGTTGAATGCACGGAAATATACTGCTTGCCATTGAGTAGGGTTATATTTATTGGAATTACCATTGTTTTTAATTTATTCGTTATTATGAATGTAAACACTTAAATGCTCTTTTCTCTGAGGATTTTCACTCTTCCAGAAATATATAAATATGGACCTGCTGTTTCCATTACATATGTATTTTATTGGATAATAGTGATATCATGAATTTTAAGAAAATGTGTTAAACATTTTAACGTTTTTGAAGATAGAATGCACATTAATATGGATGGCATTCGTAAGTCATGTTGGCATAGATCGACACCATGAGGATTCACATTTCTTCTCTAGTCGTTTAGGTACCAGTAACCTGACAACAATTTCATATGCTGTCTGCTTGAGGTTTTTCTGACTACACTAACAGTGAGAATTCAGATTGCAAATTGTATGAGGTAATTCCTAGTGATTTAAATATTTAGGAAAAGTTTTGCCATTTTACCAAATGTAAAGAATAAGACCTGTGATTTTCAATTTTTTCCTTTTCTTGTATTATTTAATTTATTGATTAATCTGCAAGAGAGAAAAAGACGAGAATATTCCCTTCCTTCCAGAGCGCGACCCCACAGGATCACTGGGAATATTCTCTTCTTTTTCTCTCTCCTTTCTGTTTCCCCTGGGATGAACGACTTTCCTACAGGATTTTTTTCACCCTGTTGTTTCCACCTTTGAATTAACGACCAATAGATTGAATTATCTAAAAAACGAACTAAAAGTTGTCCTATGCACGTAAATATTTGTGGAACATAAAATTTAGGTTTGTATTGTTGAAAAGTGTAATCATAAGAAGAGGCTAAAATATTTTTCATTACTTAGATGTACAGACTTTAAATGGAAAATCAGGAGAAACATTTTGGCTACAAAAGTAATAAACATTATTCCATACACTTACATTCCTATAAGATAAAAAATGAACTATTACACAACCGTATTCAAAGATGTGCAACAAATCTGTCATTGAAAATCATCAAATATGTAAAGAGCAACGTATGGGTGTAATAAACGACCCATATTCCCAAGCCTACCGTCTTTCCTGTAGCTATATTGCACTTTAACTGATGACACCCCCACTAAAACCCAGACATAGCGTATAAATTCTATAATTTCCATAAAAGGTAGAAAGCTATTGTGGCTGATTAATCTAAAGAACCTCAGCATTTTCAGTATTCTCTAAGTCCAACAACAAACGCACATGAAAAAATGAAGACTGCATTCTGGCAAAAAAAAAAAAAAATCATTGTTTTCAGATGTTTAGAAAAGAATATACATACAAAGAAGAAAAAGAGAACGATATGGATAATTAAATAATCATAAATATATAAGAAGTTTATTTGGCTTCATCAGTGCAAAATATATTTAATAAAGATGAATTATATAAGTGTATATTTATATGTTACATGTTTATTATTTTCCCTAAATTCTGTAAAATAAATATAGATAATGCAGTGAACATATTTATAAAAGAATGATTTCACTTGAGAGTTCTTTAATAAGTACTCACTTGAATCTCTAATGTTACTCTTTTCAAAATTACTATAAAGATGAACCAATGAATAATTTAAGAATAACTGCTGTATATTTCTGTTCTTCATATGATGTTTTGAAATCTCGAATTGAAACCAGTATACCATTTTGTCTATGATTACAGTAGTCACTGAAATATGAGCCCATTCATAAAGAAATAACAAAAAAGCATTAGAGTTACTTTATGTCAGTAAATTTTGCACATATAAATATTGTGTGATAGATTCGATAATAGAGGAAGCTGGACAGCCAAAACAAAAAATACTGATAAATATTTGGATTCCAGAATGTGACTTTATAGATCGCTAATTTTTATTTTCTCTGTTATGTTTTCTTTCATATTAGGCTCCTTGATCTCTAACACACAAAACTCTAACAAGTTTTTCTTGCCTTCATTTAAATCTAATTATGCCCTCCATTAAAAAGACAGTAATAATATTAATATGCAATGAGATTTGAAAACAAAAGCAGAACAGCAGTGATTACAGTAGAATTTTCCCAGCCATATAGGACGTTTGTGAACAGCTGCGCATTGGCCTGCGTGTGTTACAATAAAATCTTTATTTGCAAGCTGTGAAATGGGAAGATGGAAATATTCTCAATTCTAAGACATTGTTTCCTTTTGTCTTTCCATTTTTATTAGTACATTTTTGCACTAGATAGTGACCACATGCTTTGTGGGCAGTTAGTACATGTCCATAACACATCTCATAAGACATCTTTTCCTGTCTTCCTCCCTTTCTCTCCTCTGCCTTTATTCATGTCTTCTCCATAGCTGCAAAATATTTACCACCTTTTTCTTGTTATCTATCTTTTGTTTTGCTCTTTAATGTTTTTACACTTTGAGTTTCTCCTATAAAAGAAACCATTGAATGCTTAAGCTTGTGTCTGATTTATTTCACTCAACATTATTCTCTCAAAGTGCACCCAGTTTTCTTTATTCCTTTCGTTAGAGGACAGTAGTACTCCACTGTTCATCAATTCAACCTTTTGAGGAACCTCAAGTAGTGGACACGTTGTAAACCGAAAGACTGGACAAGGAGTTGCAGGTCCCACCCACCACATCAGTAACTCGTTTTCTGAGAAACACTGAGCCCTGAAAATCACCATTCTTTATGAATGGTTAATTCACTTTAAGTACATTATATGCTTTTTAAAAAATGCAGGAAGGAAGATGAATATTAAAAGTTACATACCAAAATTTAATAAAGTCATATCCAGTGATGGGGATTATGCATATATTTCACTTTGACTAGTTCCTAAAATTTTATAATGACTGATGTGCTTACTTATATTGTTTATGTTGCAATATTTCTTCACTTTTATTCTATATAACTGTCCCTTAAAATGATGAAATTATAGTGTTACCTCTTTGAAGATTTTTTTGTTATCCTCGAGTGCTAAGAAGTCCGTAGAACATTCGAATATGGGACTATTTGCCCTAACTTATATTTTAATATTAGAAACTTTATCTTTTTTACTTATTCCTCAGAGAGATGTTTGTGAATCATTTTTTCAGGGGAACTTTATATTCACAAATCCTATGTTACTATCCCAGAAATTATTTAAAATTGTAACTTAGATTTAATCTGATTAAATTAGGATAAGCCTGAGAACTACATAATTTCCATCTACAGAACAGTGAGTAAATAAAACATGCCCTGTGTATGCTCTGTGATCCTACATATTTGTTAAAGGCAGCAATCAGTACATCTATAACTACATTTTAAATAATATTGGTAAGAAAAGCAAAAAGAAAATCACTCTAAAACAATATGCTTATGTAAATCAAAACTTTACACACCGATAATTAAGTACTATTTTTTTCAATTATATACACACACTAACATATATCTAAACTTATTTGGAGGAGAAGAATTGGAATGAGTTTAAGATATATAAATTTATACTATCATAAATGTATGTGTACCTTTGAAAAGGCAGATAGTTGTATAGATCATTTGTTCTTAACTGAGAAACACAATAATCTCAATTCTTCACTCTTTCATCAGTTATTATTATTTTTTTTTTTTTTTGGTTTTGGTTTTTCTCCGGTACCGGGAACCGAACTCACTACCTTGCACTTGCCAGGCAGGCGCTTTTGCCACTGAGCTAAATCCCCAGCCCCTTTTCATCAGTTATTGATTACCACAGTAATTCGGCACAACAAACCATGACAAAACAGAATGGTCTGAAAAATGATAACTTATTTTGTGTATTGACCTGGGAAATTCACCTGGGCGGTTTTTGTTTTTGTGGTTTGCTGGTTTGTTTTACCCGGGCTCCCTTGCATATTGGGGGAGAGCTGAGCTGTGTGTCTGGGCTTAGGGGAATGGGCTATGACAGGCTTTGTTTCATTTCTCTCTCACATCCTCCCAGGGGACCAGGCTCTATGTATTGTCACAGGAGGGTCAAAGATGCACCAATTCCTCTCCACCTGGTGCTTTCTTCTCATTACTAGTATAGCAAGGGCCAAAGCAAGTACATAGCTGACCTCAGAATTAAGGTGTGGGGAATTCTGTACTGTTTGTTACACGGCAGAGGTCTAAGGTCATATTTCAGAGAGTACGTATTTAGTACAGGTAAAAGATTAGAGCCAATAGTGCAACCAGCAACTCATGCTTTACATTTTATTGGCTGTAGAGTAAACAATTTACTGTACTTCATTTTAAAAATTAATACAGTTGGATACATTTTATATTTTTACTTATTCCTGATCAAAATAAGCAAATAAAAGTAAGACAACATAAATTAGGGTCTTCTATGTACTTATCAGACATAAGTACAAAGCAATATACCCAGTATAGTTCATTGCAGTTCAAAACTTTCACATATGAATCTGCTTAGTCATTAAATGTGTTTAAAGATACATGACTAAAAGCTATGTTGCTATTATGTGAGGTTACTATGATTGTAAATCTTCTTGCTTTTGTGCATTGACTGATCAAGTTCTATTTTCAGGATGTAAATTCTGTACCCAGGCATACAAAGCAATAATTTGATAGGAATCTGTGAAAAAATTGGGTAATTTTACAGAACATCTAATACAAATTTTCTGAAGAACATTCATTATGATGTCAATGTCATTAAAATTTCTCTGATCAACTGGTACTGGGGGAAAAAGTATTTAACATAGGTAAATTTAACCCAGGAAAATAAACACAAATGTTCTTTGTAGTTTCTTCCTGCAACTATTATCAGAATATTCTTAAATAGTACAATTTATATTTTATTTTTCTAGTGTGATGTAAATCACCTATCACTGATTGTACTGGTAATTGGATTTTCATGTTATGAGTAGATGCTGAAGAAACAAAATTAGATGTCACATGAACTAGAATTTGTAAAAGAAATAATAGAACAAAACAATTAAATGCGGAAGAGATAATCAAGGAATTGTGCAGTTTCAAATAACTGAGTGACTTAAGAAGGGTTTTCCATGGATATAGGATTTGAAAAGGAAAGAGATAGAACACAGAGATCTGATCTTAAAAATCATTTGGTCTTTAACTGAGAAAACTTGAAGCCCAACACATTATTCCAGAATCCGCAAAAAAGTTAAGGACCCTAACTAAGGAATTAAACTAAAAAAGCTTAATATTGGGAATTGAATTTATCCAGTAAAACTTTTGAAAACAAGTTATATTGTAGGAGGATGTTCTTTTGAATTAGCTCTGAGGCAGTTTTAAATTTCTATTTAATCAGCCCACCATTACTGGGTATTAATCTAAGGTATTAATTTTGCTATGTACTGCTAATCTCTCCAAGAACTTTTAACATAAAAGTATGTGCACAGGAGATGGCATCTATTTTCATTTTTCTGCTTAAAAATGTATTAATTTTACTAGTAAGATAATGTGGAGCTTAATTTTAGCTGTGAACATGTCTAAACCATAGTGCCAAGTTGTTTTATCAATCTAGATGTTACTGTAAAAGTATTTTGTAGTTGTTATCTCTTTTTGGAGGGGGTACTGATTATCAGCTCCAAGGGCATTGAGTTATCCTCCAGACCAATTTCGATTTATTTTATTTTATTTTATTTATTTTATTTTATTTTATTTTATTTTAATTTTGAGGCAGGGTTTCACTAAGTTAACCAGTTTGGCTTCAGAGCTGCGGTTCTTTTTCCTCAGTCCCTAAAGAAGCTCAGATTATGGGTATGGACTATCGTTCTCAGCTAGTTACTGATGTTTACATAAACTAGACTTTGAATAAATAATACATTGTCCTCCATAAGGTAAGTGAATCCCATTCAGCAGCAGAGGTTTTAAGAGGAAAGGGTTAGTTTCTCCAAATAAGAACAAATTCTGTCCTGAGTGCAAAATATAAATTCTGTATGTATTTCCGCATTTCACACTTAAAACTTTAATACTGTCTTCCACAAGCACTTCCGGTTCCCCTGCCTTCTTCCGGTTTTCCAACACCTACAATTTCTTGAGTCAGAATTAGTTTGTTTATTTTTCAAAATAACTTCTCTTTTTCTATCTTATATTTTTATATATGAATTGAATGCCATTATAGAACGCAAGTCTTCAATCTGTTTTACTTTAATGTACCAGAAATCAAAGCAAGAACCTATATAAGTAAGGAAGAGAAGAGTAATGTGAACGACCAGGTTAGGTCCAAATTCATAGAGAATCAATTAAAAAATTGCTCAAAAGCCCTATATTATTTAAAATAGATTCATGTTTTAAAAAGTAACCCACTTATTCCTCCTTGGGTCAAAGTTATAAGGACTGTTTCCTCTATTTAAAAAACACTATGGTTCCTTTTAGTGATTAACTTATTAAAAAAATTTAACTGATGTTGAAATGTATATTTTTGAATACTCCATGTACAGTACTTGCAAGTCTTGTGTTTTATGAAGTTTCATGCCATAAGCCAAATTCTAAAATAAAGATTAAGGAGATTTTATGCATAGTTACTTCCCTCTAAAGAACTATTAAATACTTCATCCTTTTACAGAGAAAATTTGCCACTAAAAATTGTTCGGTACAATGTCAAGAGGCTGGTGATGTAGCTTGGTGCTACACACCTATTTCACATGCATAAAGCAATGAGTTTCATATCTAGCGTCTCACACAAAAGATAAAGTTGCAATGGTGCAATTTGAGTAGTGGTACATTTTTAACTTTCATTTTAAAAATATAATAAGACATAATGATAAGATAACTAAGTTACATGTCAAACAATGTGATCATTGGTAAAAGTAGGGCAGATCAATGAAACAGAAGTGACATAGAATAAAATTTATTTGAAATGAAACACCTGAATCTTCACATTATCTTATACCAGGCAAAATGAACAAAATGGTGGTTAGTTGTCGAAATATAAACTGTTAATATTTTTAATAGTTACTGGTGTGTAATATACTCTGTCACAATTCACAAATAAAAATGGAACATAGACTATTAACTAAAGGAATGGGCTTGGGGAGGAGGAGGGAGAGGAATGGGGAATAAAAATAAGGAAGGAAGGTGAGTGTGATCAAAGAACATGCACCACGTGTGATTGAAAATATCACAGTGAGAAACATTGTGTTAACTGTAAGAGTAAGTTTAAAAAAAACAAGAAGTATATTAAACACATCTATTTTTATCCCTCTTGTTTTTGTTGTTCTGTATAATTGTAAATTTATTTTAAATATTTTAACTTTTGTTTTGTTTTAGTTTAGTTCACTTTTACATTAAAAAGACTGTTAATAAAAAAATTGGAGAGATTATCAATAAAGGTTTGGAAATTGTAATGCAGAAAGGAAAACTCCAGGAGAATAAAATTAGAGACTCCTGATGAGATTCAGAGATTTATAATATTAGCAAAATATTATCTTTCTAGCAGTAACTAGAACATCAAAAATTGAACACTGAGTAACACTAGAGTCTGGACTTCTATCTTCTACCACAAATGGGGACACAGTATCCTGGAATTTATTAGGTGAATCTCAAGATTTTCTGGAGAATCTGAAACACTCTGCAGACAGTGACAAAAAGGGAACTGCGGCAAAAGGCTATTCTTATTGCACCAGCAAAAGGAAAACTCTGTCAGGTATTTTGCTTGGTTTCAAAGCCCCAATTATGCTGTAGACTAGGACTGGGTGCAGGAACTGTGACAAGCAGGTTCTCCACTGTCCAAAGTCCTAATACTGCAGGCGTTGAAAAGTGGAGGTCATTGAAATGAAAGACATGATCCAGGGACTGTCGATTCCATAGGTACTAGTTGTTTCAAAGATTTACCAACCTCAGCTTTCCCAGAATTTGAGTAACAATTTTAAGACTGTGCCAAAAGAAGAGGCACTGGTCTCATCAAATCTTTGGTGAGTTCAGAGCAGCAAGCGACCCCCACTTTGATCTGTGCATCATGGGTTTTAGCTCAGCTGCAGTCATTCATTTTTACTTTCCACTGTCACCTCAAGTGGTTGAAGAGGATAAACTGTCAATAAACATCATAATCCAAGGCTAGGAAATCTGTGGGGAGACGACCTCAGTATTTATTATCCACAGAAGTCCAGGTACAATGGAAGAGGGTTAAAAGCCCCATTCCAAAGAGAGGTATAGGGAAATAAAAATAGCAAGCAAGACTAGAACCCATTCAGTCCTTTAGCTCCATGCCCAGCATCCAAGGTAACGAGATACATTTAGGAGGGCATGCACAGCCCTGCCTGTCTGACTTTGTGAGTTGCAATCCACAAAGCCTCTCTCCTGGATGGTCAAAAGTCTCCCAAAGGCTTCCTTCTCCACATATTCCACATCTCAGATTCCCTACATCCTGCGGTCTCTGCTTCAATGTCCGTTCATTACCATAGCTTCATGCTTACACCTCTGTGGATAAACACTTCTGGGCTTTCATACCTTCTTGTGAGATCTTGCTGAAAGCCTCTGTGACTTACATCTTTCACATTCTGCATGCTCCGCCCAATGAAAACAACATCACCTGGATGATTTAAGGTTGAGTGCAGGCTCAAGTAGATGTCAGATTCCTTGAGCCTCGGTTCTGTGAATCTGAGTGCTTAAGTGGTTGAGCATGGTGAAATCAGTCCTATGGAACCAATTCCCTATGCAGCCCTTTTTGAGCACCAGTCACAGGACTCTTTTCTCAAGTGAAACATTTATGCTTTTGCATCCTTGTGCACGGGGTAAATTGAGTCTTGCTGGTTTTTGATATGCTTTCAAGGCATCTTTCTTTTTCTCCAAGTTCAAAATACTTGGATGACATGGAGCACATCTTAGTAGCACTAATCTGTTGAGCAAAGTTAAATTTTTCTGACACAAATATAAGTGTTTCATATCTTTCTGCCCTGCTTTTTGCCCCTGATTCTCACTATAAATCTAGCTAAAAGCAGCCAGCAGTACCCATATCACAGCCCAAAAGTTGAGCTGTTCAAAACTTCTTTCACTAGATTAAGTAGTTCATTGCACCTAATCTCAGTCTCCTGAAAAGTCTCAGTATAAGAAAAACATACCCACATTTTCTGTCAAAGTGCAACACAGAAACCTTATGTCAATAGAACCTTGTTCCCAACTAGATCCTCGTGAGCCTAGTCTTATTCTCCATGTTCTTAGCAGCATTCTAGTTTTCTGAACAATAACCAGAGTTACATGCTAAGCTACGCTCACACCATCCTAGCCTTTCTGTGTTCCACATCTCCAAACGTTTTCACACACCTCCCACAAACCAGTTTCAAAGGCTACTGGACCACGTGGTCAGGTACAGTCACAGCAGTGACCCTACTTCTTGATACCAATTTCCTGTATTAATTTTCCAATTGCTTGAAAAAAATCACTGACACCACTTAGAGGAGGAGAGGCTTAATTTTCCTCTTGTTTCTAGAGGTCTCAGAACATGATCAGGTTGTTCCAAAGATGCTCCAAGTTCAAGCATCATGGCAGAAGGGAATCACGGCAAAACAACTTACTTTATAGTGCTTGGAAACAGAGGTAGGAATCAGATGTAGAGCCTAAGTTTATTTCCTGTGACCCATCAGGCACATCCAGGACAGAATCACAATTAGTATCCCAAACTGTTACATATTGTCATGCTGTTCATTTCCATTTGCACAGTGGATCAGGATAACTGATGTCTGATCTTAAAAAGGCTTAGGAAATTAACCCCATTTGAACAATTTTATTTTTAAAATATATTGCCCAGTCTTAGTGCCTCAGCAATCTAGTTGTGCATTTATTTCTTAAACATTGGTTCTTCTATGTTAGCATTTCCATCAGCTACAAATATTTCTCCAGCAATACATTCTCTTTGGCTTACCATTAAAAATTGTGAAGTCATTCACAAAATGAGTCCCATTGGGAAAAATTAAGCTCCGAAGTGATGAAGTACACTGAAATTAAATTTTTAAAGACATGATCAGAGAAAAGTGAAAGCTCTGATATTTTGATGTCTATATGAATAAGGCTTTTCTGGGGTAACATTTTCTTGAAAGAGCTATTTTCTATTTTAACTAAAAAAATAGAAGTCATTATTCTGATCAACAATATTTAGCACTCTTAAAATGTTCAGTAATTTAATTAGGAATGAAGACACTTTATCTCATCCAGTTTATTACACAATTTGAAACTGACTGTTGTAATGTAGAAAAGACAGGGAATAGCTGTGGCAAGAAAATTAAAGAAGAGAATTTTAAGACTGTGGAAATATTCTCAACACTGAAATGTAACACGCATGACACTGCGACTTTGTCAAACCCATGGAACTTTACAGTCAAGATCGGTAGGGAGCGTAAATAAGTAAGCAAATTAAAGAGATCTCATTCAGGAAGTAAGAAAGACTACAGGAAAAAATCAGAACCCTTGTAGAAGAACTTAGTTGTGTTCCAAACATTATAACCCATCAAAGAAACTCTGTATAATGGCCCTAGTGCAACTGATTAATTTATATCCCAGAGAGAACAGGAAACCACACTACACGGATTGAATAATTACTGTTAAACTGAGGGATAGGAGTCGTGTTTCTCACTGTTGGTGTACTAAGTTATAGACAGAGGAGAAGACATAGCTCCAAAGATCCATACAATGCTATCTTAGAGTTGTATAATCTACTTAAAGTCATGTTCATATTAACATAATGCGTGTAGGTCCATGCAGAAATATTCATAGACATAGATGCACAGAGGACCCACTAGGCTTATCAACTTGCCGTAATGAAATGCCATACACGAGGCAGCATTAAAAACAGAATGTAATTCTCGTGATTTGGAGAATGAGCAGTTCAAGGTCCGCGTGCTGGTTGATATCACGCCTCACAAGGATCCTCTGTTCTCTTCACTGATAGACGGTGCCTACACACTGTGCTATTATGTGGTGGAAACAATGAGAAAGCTCTGGCTTTTCTTCATGTGAGAACAGACATTTTAGTAATGCTCCAATTTTGACTTCCTTTAGCCTTAATTCCCTTATAAAAGCCCTATGTCCAAAGACAGTCATATGGGAGGGGTGAGTGAAGATTCAGCTTCTGAATATCAGACTCACACAGTTCAATCCACAGCATAAAAGATAATGTACATCCATTATTTATTTTCTAAAGCAGACTCTGGCCAAAGAACCATTCCCCTGGAGACGTGGAGGATTCTAAGCTTGGAATGTCTTGGAGCTCTGTCCACCACAATGCACAAAGCACACAAAAACCACCTACACAGAGTAACAAGTTTTACAAATGGACAGAGAAGTCAGTTGAAAGAGTTCAGTGTCTCAGTAGGAAAACTTTGAGGAAAAAGAAACATGGATTAGATTGTAGTCCTAAGTGTAAATAAGAATCTATGAGTCACATCAAAATAAATTATTGAAAATATAAAAGATGGACAATGGACAATTTAAGAAGAATTATAGATATCTTATGAATATTCCCTCTCCAAGAAAATAGGGAAAATTTCTGAAAGTTTAAAGAGTTACTGGGTACAGGGACTTTCTGTTAAAGAATAAAATGAGGAAAATGGGAAAGTGTAACAAATTATATTTAAAGTGTATATCATAATTCAAAAACTTTATTATCATTCTCCTAAGAACAATATTCCTTACAAGATATTAATGTAGAATATTAGCATTTATATGTTGTATGATGTGTGATATTTCTCTTCCAGTATCTCTACCTATCATTTATAAATTTAATCATTTATAAATTTAAGGAGATTTTATGTTATAAAATAATTAAGTTTATTGGTACATGTTTGATATATAGAACGATCACATTCTCATAGAAAACTTGTACCTGTATATGATTTTGTTTGTCTTTTTGAGATGGTCTCTTTGTGCAGTTCAAGCTGGTCTTGAGTTCACTTTATAACCCATGCTAGCCTCGAACTCGCAACATGCTTGGCAAATTAATATAAGATGCAGTCTTTTTTTTAGCACTGGGAATCGAATTCAGGACTTTGTGCTTGCTGGGTAGGCCCCTGTGCTGCTGAGCTATGTCCCTGGCATACGATACACCTTGATTCTGCATTTTTGCCAATTCACCTACCCTCCCTTCAACTCCTCTTCCCCTCATTCTTTACAAAATCTTTGTTTCAATTTTTTTTCCTTTTTTCTCATTTTTCTTTCTTTTCCCTTCCTTCCTTCCCCCTCTTTCCTCCCTAGTATCCTTTCTCATTTAAAAATTTTCTCCTGTTTTACAATACCTGTTATACATTATGGTCCATATTTACACTTTTGGTTTCTCACATCAGAGAAATAATGCAACATTTACATGTATGAGTCTGATTTATTTTAAGAGTATGGTCTCCAGGTGCATCCATTTACCTAGAAATAGCTAATGTTTATCCTTCTTGATGGCTCAGTAGTACTCTGTTGTTTGAAAAAAAGTATATCTTTTCTTTATCTATTCATTGATTAATAGGCATTTGTGTCATGCCCAAGAGTTGCTATTACAAACTGTGCTGCTAGAACACGGATGTGCATCTATCATTGTGCTATGATGTTTTTAGTCCTTTTTGGAAGATACCAAGGAGGGGAATAGCTGGGTCAAAAGAACTTTTAGATTTAGCTTCTATAGGAATCTCCTCACTGATTTCCACAGTGGTTGCAGCACTGTAACACCCTCTTGAACAACAAATGGATCGTGCATGAAATTAGAAGAAATTGGACAGTTTCTACCATTGAACGACAATGCAGTACAACATGCTGGAACTTATGGGACATAATGAAAACAGTCCTATAAGGGAAATTTATGGTGGTGAGCTCTCATACTAGGAAAACAGCTCAAACGAACAACTTAACGTTGAGCCTAGAATTTCTGTAAAAACACTAAGTCAAGTCCAAAGCTTGTAAGAGGGAGGAAATTATAAAGATCAATGCATGAATTAATGCAATTGAGACCAAGAAAACAATAGAAAAAATGAATGCATTGAAGAGCTGGCTCTTTGACAGATTAAATAAAATGGATAAACCCTTTGCCAATCTTATCAAAAAAGAGAGAAAGGACTCAAATCCATACAATTAGGAATGAAAAGGCTGAAATCACAACAGATCCTACAGAAATCTAGAAGATCATCAATACCTACTTCTAGAACCTTTATTCTAATAAGATGGAAAACACAGGAGAAATATGCACATTTCTAGACACATATGAATTACCTAAGCTGAATCAAGAAGATATAAAAATTTTAAACAACCAAGTATCACTCAATGAAATGGAAAATATAATTAAAAACCTAGTAACAAAGAAAATCCCATGTCCTGGTGGTTTCACTGCTGAATTCTACAAGAAATTTAGAGATCTAATAGCACTACTCCTCAAACTTTTTAATGAAATTGAAAGGGAAGAAATGCTCCCAAAATCATTACTGGAAATAAGCATTTTCTGATACCAAAACATGAGAAGGAGCCAAACAAAAAAGAGAGCTCCAGGCCATCTCTCTAATGAACACAAACACAAAACCCCTTACTAAGATACTGGCAAACGGGCTGGGGATTTAGCTCAACAGCACAGTGCCTGCCTGGCAAGCACAAGGTCATGAGTTTGATTCCTGGTACTGGAAAAAAAAATAAAATTAATAAAATAAAATTAAAAAAAGATACTGGCAAACAAAACGCGTCAAATCGTCAAGAACATTATCACCACTGACCAAGTAAAACTCATTCCAGGATGCAGGGATGGTTCAATATAGACAAATCAACAAATGTAATACATCATATCAAGAAAGCCAAAGACAAAAATCACACAATCATCTCAATAGATACCAAAATAACATTTGACAAAGGCCAAAGATCATTCATGATAAAAACTCTACAGAAAATTAAAATTGATGATTTTTTAGCTAAATCCAATAAAAGTTATATGCAACAAACCAACATCCAGTATCACACTAAATGGTAAAAAAATGAAAGCTCTCACTCTAAAATCAGGAACAAGACAAGGATGTCCTCTGTCGCAACTCCTGTTCAATATAGTACTGGACACATTAGCTGAGCAATGAGACAAGAGAAAGAAATAATATTAGGAAATAGAAAAAGTTAAATTATCATTATTTGCAGGTCATACGATACTCTACATAGAAGACCCCAAAATCTCCACTAGAAGACTTCTAAATTTAAGGGTAATTTAAAATAAAATTTCATTCTGGATAAGGAATACTACAAAAAAATCTATTTTATTATATCTTAATGAAAAAATTAAATGTTTTCCACAACTTTTAAATTACTAAACATAAAAGAAATGAAAAGAAAAGCTACATAATGGGGGAAGATACTAGGGGAAAGACACTTCAAGACCTAGAAGGAAAAAAATATTTGAATCTTGTACCAAAAAAAGCAACACAAAGAGAAGAGAAATTTTGTAGAAGGTTTAGTCCTGAAGCTGTGGAAAGTTGAGAAATCACATCAGAGAATTTCTGTTTTACTGTGCAAGGTGGGATAACATCTGCATGAAGTAACTTGTGTAAGATTTGTATACTAATGCAGTGATTATTTGGAAGAGTTATAAGGTTATGTAAATATTGTACATTTTTAATACTTCTTTTAATATTGTTAGCATTCATCACTGGATATTTTTCAGAGGGTGCTGATTGCTTAACAGTTACTTAACACTACCTGGAGTGTACAATAGTGTTATCATTTTATTTTATTACTCAAACAGCTACAATTTAAATGATTGACTACTCTGTCAGTCTGACTTATCTGTTGCTTTAGCATCTCCCCTCAATTTGCTTTTCTTTTTTGTTTTTTTTTTGGGGGGGGGGTACTAGGAATCAAACTCAGGACCTAGTGCTTGCCAAGTAGGCTTGGTACCACTGAAGTATATCCCTGGGCCTCCCCTCAATTTTCCTTAGTAAATCTTTACGGAAAATCCTTAAAAATCCAGAAATTAAATTTGCCCTATCTCTTCCCTTTCTAGGTATCTGTGCAGAAAAGTTAAAGACATTTTATTAGAGGAATAGAAACATACCTATGTTAATAGCACCAAAACTCATAGTAGTTGAATCTTAAAGTGCCCTATATGCTCCTCAACAG
>NW_004955448.1:15881122-15882897 GCF_000276665.1 Chinchilla lanigera | reverse complement strand
GGTGTGTACTATGGCAGAAAGTTTGTCTGCATCTTGCTTGTGTCTGGAGATTTTGCTTGGTTAGCAGAAATAATTTCAAGGCAGCCTAATGTTGTGGTAGTGGCATAGTTACACCTAAGGGCTTTTGACTGGATCTATTTTGGGAATTGAAAGCAGAAAACATAGCAGGGAGATGCTGAGTGGTGTGGGAGAGACCTTGAGGAACAGGGGACAATGTTCAAGCCTGGATCCAAGCAGTGAAGGATGTACAAAGAAGGTCAGCATTGTGAATATTGACAGACTTATAAAGGATTTCTCGCATATAGAAAAGGGTCTCACTGTGTTGCCCAGGGGATCAAGAACTACTGAGCTCATGAGGTTCTCTTGCCTCAGACACCTGAGTAGCTGGGACTACAGAAAATAATAGAAACCAGTGGAAGGAATAACGTACTGGAGATTCAGTTGGAAAAGACCACCTGTTTATTAAAAGTAATCCAAACAAAGGAAGTCTCATTTAAAAAATAATGTGCTGCTCTTCATGATACGGTAAAAGGGCTGCAACAGACTATTGAATATCAACACAATTTGAAAGGTGAAAATGAAGAACCAAAAAGAAATGATGATATGACAGAGGAAAAGCTAAAATCTCAAGAACAGGAATATAAGAATAATATCACCAAACTTGCACATGAAATGAAAATCAAGGAGGAGGAAAATAAGATAGAAATAAGCAGACTTTATCAAGATATGCAGAAAAAATTAGAATTAAATGAAGAAAAGCACAAAGATCTAATAAAGAAAAAGGAGATGGAAATTTCAGAGTTAAATGCAAAGTTAGTAGGTCAAGCAAAGGAAAAGCAAAATGAAATAATCAAACTACAGCTGGAGTTTGATGCCAAACTAGGAAGAGTTCAGACTAAATCAAAACCCTATCCAGATGCTCCTATTTCCCCACAGAGTATCTACAGAAGGAAGCGTCAACATCTTCAAGAAGCAAAAAGCAGGGAAACTGCAATTCTCTGTAATACCATTCGCCATTTGGAATGGCGCCTTTCTATTGGCAAAGATTTTCACCTTAAGCGTAGACGATTTTGAGTGTAACAGTAAATTCATTAATTAGCATTTACTTTTTAAAAAGCGTTTGAAAAGATCACTTCCATTTTTAGCATAAGCCTAAATAATACAAAAAGAGACACTTAAAAAAAAAAGAAAACATAGCAGGGTGCTTTGAAACTTCTTAATAATCATGTTTATTGGTACAGCTTGGTTATGCTTAATGGTTACATTCGTCGCAGGGAATTTATAACTCTAAGTGATATTTCCTAGTTCTTCTTTTCTTCCCACTCCCCTACCCTCTCTTCAACCTTTCTTTCCCTCCTATCCACAAAGCTTTTGCTTCTATTTTATCCTTTTTTCTCATTTTTGTCTTTCCCTTTCCACGGCCCCATCCGCCTTTCCCTCTGAACAGTTACGTCCTATTCCACAATGTCTCCTACGCATTCTGGTTCTTATTTACCCTTTCTGTTTCTCACACCAGAGAGGCAGTGTGGTGTTCACACATGTGCATCTGATTCATTTCACTTAAGAGTATGGCCTCTAGGTACATCTGTGGAACTGGGAAGGTCTCAGAGTTATCTCATTGGTAAGAGCGGAGGTTCTAAAGGCGTTGTAGATTGCAAGGATGAAACAGAGGAAAATGCGGTTGTTGAGAAGGAACAGGACAGGGAGGCCTTTTACCAGAGTGACTGTCCTTGGGGGAGGGAGGGGGGTATCTGGGTGCAGGAGACCCCTTGGGG
>NW_004955448.1:15868224-15880437 GCF_000276665.1 Chinchilla lanigera | reverse complement strand
TCCCGGGGACTATGGTTTAAGGAAACATATCTTGTTTTTAAATTAAGAAGAAGTGGTTTGTGGTAGTTAATTAATTATAAACTTGAGGGAGAATGCCCAGCTGAATCGACTCAGCCTGGTTCTGGACATGGAAGACCCATTTTAAGGAGGATTGTTATTGGAACAGTGTAAGGAGGAAGACAAGAGGGGAGGCTCTCAGCTGATCTTTCACACTGTTTTGCATTTGACCCTGTGGGCGGCGGCTGTAGGCCAGTCTTGTAAATTTCTGTGCTCTGCTTTAATCTGACTCAGGGCATCTGCAGGCTGTTGGGAAGCCTTGCTGCAGTCCTGCGAGATCTTGTAAGCACTCGTTAATATTCCTTTGATTAAAAAATGACATTCAGTATCTAACATCTAGTCTCAAAGAGTTCACATTACCACTGAAGTACCCCACTTCTAGGCTTTAACAAAGAAAGAGAAAATGTTTATATACATGGTTGTATTGGAATTTATTTTGATATTTGTATATATGTTAAAATAAGTGCAAATCCATACTGAAATATCTGGCTTCAGTTCAGCATATAAGGATTCATCCTAGCATTCCATCTTTTCAACTGATTTTATTGATAAAGAGAAACCTAGATTTGATTATTTAAAATTTCCTTATTTACTTTTTCAAACTTAGCATGTATACTACCGTGTATCATATAAGGTATAAATATATAAACTACCCTATAGTGCTTAAGTGTATTTCCTATTACCTTTAGCCTTGGATTAATTAGCCATTCTAAAGTTAAACAGGTTATCTGGTGTAGGACTATAATTTCATACTGCATAGTGTACGTCTGGCATAAATTTTGTTAAACTCACATGTATTCATTATAGTCTGCATTACATAGTCATCCCCTAACCTCATGAATGATTTTACTTCGTAGAATGTCTGTGTGGATTCACCCTTTCACAATTTATTTATTTTTCACTGCTACAGTTTAGTCTTTTTCTAAATAACATAAAATATATATAATCCATAGCCCTTTTTCACTCTATAAAAATTTATATAAGATTTATCCATTTGCTGTGTGAATTGATATTTCCTAAATTTCTATTCCTGAGCATTATTAATTGCAATGATATATCAGATTTTATTGATTTATCTGTTCCAGGATACATTATCATTTTTTTCAGATTTTGTAATTTAAATAGAGCCAATATATACATTAACCAATAAGCTTTGTGTTACTGTATGTTTTCGTATCCCTTAAAAATAGGTTTGATCCCAGCTCTTATCTCCTGTTTAGCTTTTTAAAAATGTATAATTTGCTTTCCACTGTATCTTTCAAGTTTGTACTTTCACCACTAATGTGATTTTAGTATTTTTTGTATCCTCCCATTCTTTTTTTTAGTGATTTTGTTTGGTCATTCTGATAGTTGTGCAGTCAGTGTCATCCTTTTAATATAACTTGTACTTTTTTGAGCAGGACAGAAGTGCAGGCAGGACCGGAGTGCACGCCTTCGGGAGAGTCGGAAGCAGGAGCACATTCCTGTACACAAGTAACAAATAACTAAGAGAACTTAGGGAAACTGTGCTCTTCATAAAAGCCCTGAAAAAGTTTAATTCTTAGGAATCAATCTAAGAAAGGAAATAAAAATCTCTACATCGAAGACTACAGTACTCTTAAAAAGGAATTCAGAGACTACATCAGAAAATAGAAAGACAGCCCTTGCTCGTAGGTAGGAAGACCCAGCATAGTGAAAATGGCCATGCTCCCCAAATTGTTACACAGATTTAAAGCAATCCCAATCAAAAGTACAATAACATATGTTGCAGAACAACAGAAAACATTCTTTGACTTCATTTGGAAACATAAGATACCTCGAATACCAAAAACAATTCTGAGCAACAAAGGCAAGGTAGGGGTCATCACAATCCCTGGCTTGAAATTATATTACAAAGCCACTATGATAAAGAACAGCATATTAGGCACAAATAAACAGAAGTGAGCATCAATAGAATAGATTAGAAGATGCAGAAAAACTCCAAATGCACTCAGCCACCTTATCCCTGATGAAGGGACCAAACACATTTATTAGAAGAAAGATAGCCTCTTAATAAATGGTGCTAGAAAAACTGGCTTTCCACATATCAATTTTTAAATATAGGCTCATGTGTCTCACCATGAACTAAACTAAAACCAAAATGAATCAAAGATCTAAATACAAGAAGAGAAACACTAAGTCTGCTGGAAGAGAAAATAGGCTGAACTCTTGAAGATACAAGGGTAGGAAAAGATTACATGAACAAAACCCTGATTGCATGGGAAATACTACAAAGATTCAACAATGGGGATTTCATCCTATTAAAATGCTTTTGCACAATGAAAGAAACAAATCACCAGTAGAGTGAAAACACAACCCACAGAGTGGGAAAAATATTTGCCAGCTGTCCTTCAGGTAAAAGACTAATATATAGAACATACAAAGAATCGGAAGATATCAGATCCCCCACATTTAAAGACTCAATCCAAAAATGGGCAACTGAGATGAATACACACTTCTCAGATGAAGAATTACAAAGGACAAATGAACATATGAAAAAATGCTCAACATAACTGGTCATTCAAGTGATAAAAATTAAAACAGTGCTGTCATTCCGTCTCACTCCAGAAGGAATGGCTGTTATTAAAAAATCAACCAATGACAAATGCTGCCAGGCATAGGAGGGAAAAGATACCCTTCTCCAACACTGGTGGGAATGTAGGCTTGTACCACCACTGTAGAAACTAGTGTGAGATTTCTCAAAAAGCTAGGATTAGAGTATTAAGGACTGATCAGCCCTGTAATTTCCTGAATGAGTGGATGGTGAGGTGTTAAATAAAAGAGACAAGTGATATAATCTTAGGGATCCAGGAGGATCAAAACCCTCTAGAAGAATTTCAGATTCTCTAGGGTCTGAGACAAAGAACTTAGGGTGGCCGACATTAATTTGGTTTTCAAACAAAGGAGGGGGCTTCTCGGGAAAGTGGGGGAGCTGAGCAGGACCTCGGGAGTCAGGTCAAAGACTTTCCCAGGTAGTAAGTAATGCCAGTCAAGAGAGAACTACCTTATCTGTAGGTCAACATTTGTTACAGGAGCATGGGGCCTACAGTTGCAGTCTACAGCTAGTTGATTGGGGTGGGAGCCAGGTGCCCTTAGCTGTGGCGTTATTTTGTCCTTTGAGTCATCATGGCATCACAGGCCACTGCAGGCCTCAGCCAGGACCGGTGACTCGTAGAGGTCCATTTACTGTGAGTCCACTGCCCATCTCCAGACAAGGGACCTGGGCCTGGAATAGAACCACAAGGAAGCATGGAAAGCTCACTGATTAATTTTAAATCCTGCTCAGAGTCTCCTCGTAGTGATTCCCATCATTAGAGGGCCCATTTCGCCCAGCTGTTTCCACGCTGAGTATCTCCTAACAGAATTAAAAGCATCACACAATGGCAGTATATGCACTGTGTTTGTTAACAGCGGCAGAGTTTGTAATAGCTGAATCTTGGAAACAACCAAAATGGCCATAAACGGGTGAATGGATAAATACGTTGTGGTTTTGTTTTTGTTTTTTTTTTTTTTTAATACAATGGAGTACTGCTCACCTATAATGAAGGGTAGACCTGAGACATTTCTAGGTAAATGGATGTACTGTGAGACCATATTGTGAAGTGAAATAAACTGGACACAAGTGTAAATATCCCACTGTCTCTCTAGTGTGAGAAACTGAAAGTGTAACTAGGGACCAGAATGTGCAATAGATACTGTAAAATAGTTAAGAAATTGTTCAAAAGGAAAGAGATAGTAGAGGAAGAAAAGGAAGAGGATGGATGGGAAAAGAAAGAAAAGACAGAAACTTTGTAAATGCACAGAAACCTTCCTAAATAAGAAAGGGAAGAGGGGTTGAAGGGATTGCAATAAAAAGGGATATCAAGATCTATCATGTATGGGTACAAATGCCCTATGATGAATGTGATCACTATGTATATCTAAGGCTTACCGGCATATGGAATAAAAGGTAAACACATACATTTCTCGGTTTAAAGATTTTCTTAATTTTGTGATTTTTATTTTTCTGGTTTTTTTTTTTTTAGTATATATCAGAAGTACATAAAAATTACATTCATTGTTGGGATAGGCAAATATACACAACACATTGTAATTATTTCTGCACTTCCTACTCTTACCCTTCCTTCTGCTTTTTTCTCCTCAATGATTAATAGTGTTGTATATTTCAGTACATTTTTCCCATCTGTAGTGATATGTGTTTTATAGTACTGCCCAAATAATATTGGATTTTTAATCTTCAAAATTAATAGCTTTTTAAATAGTTCTTAACTTACCAAAGATTAGTTTCTTAGGAGATGTATGATTTGCAGTATATGACATTTTTTATTCTTTTCATAGATTTTTACAGATCAATTTTTTTTTAAAGTTAGTGTTTATATTATCTATTGAAGGAATTTTGCCTTGTTACAACAAAAAGCAGCGAATCTTATTGTCCTGGTATTTTTTATATTTTTAAAATGTTTTCTAATTTATGCTTTTGTCTATACCTTATGTTGAGTTGATTTTTAAATTATTCTGTTTATATTAAAGATCACATACCTAAACCAACCATGCGGACCACCTTCTTCTCATTGAACTAACCTTGCACTTTGTTGAACGGTAGTGAGCAATACTATACACTGTTCTTCCTCTTCTGCTCGTTGAATGCAATGTCAGTGGATCCACCAATATAAGCTGTTCTGATTACTGCTTTACACTAACTAAAACTATGCATACTTCCAATCTGTATTACACTTTAAGAATTGTTTCAATGATTCTGTAACTTTGCCTTTCAACACAATTTTAGAAATGGTTTCTCTCTCTTTATAATATTTATTGCTGTATTTTTATTATTGTTACATTGCTCTAGAGACAAATTAGGAATAACTTTCTGCAATATTGACTATTCCAAACCATGAATAGGATGGTTTCTGATTTTCACATTGTACACAAGCACAAATGTATCAGCTCATTTCTCAAGTATGTTATTTTGGAGAAAAGTGCAAATAATATATTTTAGTTTCAAATTCAAGGTTTTAATTTTTAGTATATAGTCAAACTGTTTTTGTTTAGTTGGACCTTGGGTCACACAGCCTTGCTAAATCTGTTGGTTAATTATAGATACTACTTTTAGATTCCATGAAATATTCCACTTCTATAGTCCCTAGAAGTATTGAAGTGGAACTGTTGTATTCTCTGTAAATGTTCTGTCAAAATCATCTGTGAAATAATCTGAAATATTTTGAAATAATCTGAAATAATCCATGAAATATTTTGTACGGAAAATAATGGCCATGTAGTTGTGTTATTTGTTTGCCAGGTTTGGTTCTTCTTTCACTTTTTGTTATTACACTGGCTAAAATTTTCATCATGGTGAATAAAGAGTCATATACTTGTCTTCCTCCTCCTCATAGTGGTGGGAAAGTCTTCAGTTTCTCTAATAAAATGCCGTATTCCTTATGGCTTTCTCTATATAACCTCCTTAGATCCATAAATTTACTTTCCATTCAGATATTTCTGGAACTTTTCATGAAAAATTAATGCCAAATTTTCCCTACATTACCTGAGAAGATATTTGTTCTTTGTTTCAGTTAATATAAAATTATATTGTTTGGTTTTGAATTTGGTTAGATGTGCATTTGAACAACGACTACCAATTAGCAGCAATGTACTATAAATTTTATAGTTGGTCTCCATTAGCTAGTACTTTGGGGTGCTGAATTTTGTCAGATCTCATGAAGTGTTTTTGTGCCTGCCTGGACCTAGGACTTTGACAGAATCTACTTCTGCCTGATTTTGGCGTGCAGGTCAATGGATTTCGTAAAATGAGTTCGGAAGTGTTCATTCTTCTACAGTCTCTAGAAGTACTGAAGTGGAACTGTTGTATTTTCTGTAAAAGTTCTGTCAAAATCATCAGTGAAATAATCTGAGGATGGAGTTTAATAGATGTAGTATTGATTAATATAATTTTTACATTGGTAGTTTGTGCCTTTCAAGCAGTTTCATGCATTTCAACTACATTTTTTTTTTTTTTTTTTTGGTTTTTCTCCGGTACCGGGAACCGAACTCACGACCTTGCGCTTGCCAGGCAGGCGCTTTGCCGCTGAGCTAATTCCCCAGCCCCTCAACTACATTTTAAATTTTGTAATTGCAGAGTTATGCTAATATGTATTACGTACAATTTCTTTCCATTTTCTCCCTCTGTCTCTGTCATCCTTCATCCAAAAAAATTGAAAAAGTTGGCCTCTTATTTATAGCAAGATTACAATGGATTAGAAAATTAGAAAATGTATGTTGATTCTGTAAATTCTGTTGTATCATAAAAATAAAATTTATTATAAAATAAATTGAAGAACAAATTTGCTGTTACTCTCATAAAATGAATAATATAGAAATAATACTATTTTTGGTGCTACTTGATTAATTCTGTCATTTTCGGGCTTTAGAATTCAATAGTGTGTAATGTTGTTGTCATTACCAGTGGCTCTTTCACGTGAGCAGGTGCTCAATAAATATTTCTTGAATTAATTAGTGTTCTAAATTTAAATGAGCAAACATGTATAAATCATCAATCTATTCAATATTTTAAAAATAATTGTGCAATTTAATGCTGTCATTTAGAAAAAAATTAAATGCAGTAACTTTGGTCTGTCTTGCTTAGAACTACCTATATTTCTGATATGATTAGGAGGATCAGTAGGCCCAAGGTTTTATTTTGTGTTCTTTTATTATCAATTGTGTGACTGTAAACAGGTATGTTAATTTCTGTAATGTAAATTCTGTATATTCCGATGCTATTAGAATACCCACGTTGTCATTTTATATCTCCATTTCCAAGAATATGGTAAATATGTGAAGTAAGGTTGAGCTATAAATTATTCTCAAACACACGATAAGATCATAGCCAAAATGACCTATCAATTTGTAGAATAGTTCTGGAAGGACAATTCCACATTGGATACATGCTTGAAAGAAAGAAGTGTGTCTGAACATAGTTAAATCCTTATAACATCCTCGAAATATCATCTCTGGTTTCAGTTTCTCACCAACACTTTTCACTGTAGAACGTCAGCAGATTGACATCTTTGGTCATCCTTGTTTCCTCATTGTGTGTGAAGTAAAAAGGTGACACTCTATTATGGAAGGTCAGAAACTTCTAAGATTCCTTCATATAACTCCTGTAGTCTCATTTCTAGCTACTACTTTTTCTTCTACCCTCCATATATTGTGTGCGTGTGTGCGTGTGTGTGTGTGTGTGTGTGTGTGTGTGTGTGTGTGTGTTGCTTTGTTTAGCAAACTGGTTGTTTTTACTTGAACATGTCAGGTCCTACCACTGCTTGTTCATTTCCTCATAGTGTATTGTTGCAGTATCTCACTTTTCCAAATTTTCATTAAACTTAGTGTTTAAGGAAAAGTTACATATTACTTTTCTGGGAATGATTCCTCATTTATCAAAGTTAGATATAATTTCTACCTTTAAAAGAATCTCATTTTTTCTTAAACATTTATATATGCACTGAAATATTCCTACTCCTACTGCAGCTATTTGCCTTTTGGTGTCTATCACTAGAAAATAAATATTTTGAGAACAAAAGCTAATTATTTTCTAATTTGTCATAAATTGTGAACATTTTTCTTGGCAATAAACCTCAGTTCAAATCTTGAGTATTTATGCAGGTATGCAAAGCTGAGAAAATCATTTAAATTTCTTCCAGTTTCTAAAATGAGGTTATAATGATCCAAAAAATTATTGTATTGAATACAATAATTCAGTTGTATCATTAGAATTGTTGTTGATTTTTAAACCTAGAAATATTTGTATTAATTCCTTGTTTTCTACTACTGTACTGAATTCAGCAGTCTACTCATCTACACAGTAAGTGGTGAAATATCATTAGACATTTGACAATACCTCACTTTAGCTGTGGTTTACAGTATCACCCCATGAAGGATGGGCCTACTCGTCCTGTAAGCTCAGGGGGAAGGAGTACACTCTGCCGATGTGTAAAATTTAGGTGCTGATTTTACACTTCAGTTAAAATTGCGTTGCCAATAAGGCATTTAAGGCAAGAAGTGTTCAATATTAAATTTCACTTCAGGTAGTTACCAAGTTAAATACTGCAGCTAAGTAAAAGTAATACTCTAATTACTGTCAAATTATGGTAATCACTTGGTGACAGTTTTGCAATTGTATTCTCTTAAGGCATGACCTTCCATTTTGCATAGTCTTCAAAATACAGGGTGAACTGGCCGCTTATCGATTGCGCCTTCATCTAATGCAGCAAAACATTTCAGACTGAATCACTTATTACCTTGAAGAAAGCAGTGGTGGAATGACTAGCAGTGAGCAAAGCACTACAAATAGTATTGTATTATTGGACATTAAAGTGAGCACATTTTACGGGGAGACCCTACCACTCTTGTTTAAACTTTTAAAATGGGTTTTAATAGCCACTTTAAGGAGCAATAGTCAAACGTCTCTGAAAAGTAAAATTCAAAAGGGATTGTTGTGTTAGGAATGAGTATGCCTGGTGGTAGCGCTTGTTCTGGGCCTGGCTAACTGAGAGCTAAGGGACAGCTCCGCCCCTTTGAACTTGTATCTTCATAAGTAAAGTGAATGTCAATGACAATTCCCAAATTAAAAGAAAATGTTGTACAGAAGGATTAAACAGAGTTACGAGCTGGGTCTAATGGTGTGTGACTGGAATTCAGCTACTCAGAAAATTCAGGCAGGATGGTCAATTGATCGTAGGAGCTTTATGTCAACCTAAGATACTGCCTAATAAAAACTGACCTGTTATATGTATGTTCAGGACTCTCTGTCTCTCTCTCATTCTCTGTCTGTCTCTCTTTCTATATATATACATATATATCTCCAGATATTGATATTGATATATGTGCATTGAATTTTCCTGTTTACTTTTATTAGTGCTTGTTTGCTGTGTGTAGTGGTTACATTCCTTCTGTGGAATTGGTGCACATACATAAAATACAGTAATTTTCATTTTCACTCACTTCCCCTTTCCCACGCTCCCTCTCTCCATTTCTGGAACCCTCTCATCTGAGAAGGATTTACCTCCCCACTTCTTATTATCTACCTCTTATTAGCTCTTTATTCATAATTCGGACTTCTCAATAAGGGATACTGTGCAACACTTACGCTTATGTTTCTGATCCTTTCCCTTCTTGCTTAGCCACGTGGTCTCCAGGTGCATCCATTTCCTACAAGGGGCTCGAGCTTGTGTTTGCGGCAGAGCAGCACTTCGCCGTGTGCACGCTGCATTTTCGTCATTCATTCATTTGCTGACAGACACACAAGCTCCTTTAAGGTTAGCTATTATGAATTGTGCTGCTATAAATGGGTATGCAGTTATGACTATAATATGATGCATTTAACGCTTTCAGGAAGATACACAGAAGGTGACTTACTGGATCAAACCCAATTTCTACTTGTAGTTGTTTGAGGAATCTGCATACTGATTTCCAAAGTAATTGCATTCGTTTACATGGCTACCAATAATTTAGAATATTTCCAATATCCCCACAGCCTTGTTAGCATGTATTATTTGGTTTCTTGATTTTGTCATGTATTTATTGATCATTTGTACATAGGTGTATGCAAGGACTTTCTAATCTAAACCCAGGCTACACAGGAAATTGTACTGAAAATCAACAAAGGGGATATCAAATTAAAAGACTTTTACATAGCAACAACAATCAGCAGAGTGAAAAGACAACCAACGGAATTGTAGAAAAATTACCAGCAACACCTCACTCAAAGGTATAATATGAAGACTATATAAAAATCTTAAAATAGACCCAAATAAAAACCCAATTACAAAAAGGGCAACTAAAATGAATAGACACTTCACAGAACAAACATAAATGGCCAAAAATATGTAAAGCAGTGCATTTAATTCTATTTGCATAAATATGATATTCCTTAAGGGTATTTAGGAAGGGCAGATAGAGAATAGTGTTTTATTCCATAATTTTGTGAATATAATTTCGATACTGTTTTTCAAGTAAACCATTTTGAAAATGACAATAAAGACATTTTCAGTTCATGACAAAGTCCATAAAAATGTTTAATTGTGTACTCAAAAAATGTATGGGCACTTTGCTAATTAAAAAGTACTTCATAATTTAAACACTATAAACTATCTGGCTCAACTGACTCCTGGGGATACAAAAATCCTCATCTCACTTACCACGTCATTAAGAGAAAAAAAGATTCTATCATCTTATATAACTGATAAATTGGATTTTGTTATTCAAAATTTGAAATTCCGTCCCATTCACCAATGTATTAATTTTGATCAAGGGACAGTATATTTCAAATAGTCTTAACAAAAATTTAATAATTTTATTGTTTCTGTTTGCAGCACCACAATACCTTGTGAACAAAATTAGTATAGCACAGAAACCAGGAGAATGTGAGCATCAGAAAGTTCTTATTTCCGTGAAATATTTATAAATGACACTTATGAGACGAGTGTGATTCATGAGGTTTTATTTACATTACTCACGTCTACTAAAAGTTAATAGTTTCAGTCCTTAACGCAAAAGTTGTGATTTCTGATTCTTTCTGGGAAAATTTTCCTGCTAAACAACTTGAGTAACTTGTTCACACATAAAATGGATATACTTGAAATACTGTATTAGTTACAGATATAAATGTGTATTTCCTAAATCATACTGTCACAAACACTAATACCATATATTGAAATAATGCCCGTGCATATTTAGAAAATGCAGATTTCTCATTCAGTTGATTTATGTGTTCTAACCACCTTCTCAGAATATGCAGGTATCTGTCCCTTGGAATATACAGAATATACAGGTATCTGTCACACTCGGAGTAGCAAGACACTAAATGATGAGTTGGCTTGTCTGTAAGTTAAAGACATTTAGAAGAACAACAATACTAAAAGTCAAAAAGAATTGCAAAGAGAAGTTGTTTCCCCTGAATGAAAGGTCTGTAATATTAGTAAATATAAGCATTACATATTACCCAAAGCCACAAGTAGTGATTTATCAGACTACCCTACATCAGCAAAAAACATCTTTCAAGAGCTGTTGGATATTGGAACTTGGGATAAGCTGTTACTGAGAGCCCAAATGCGAGAACAGGCTCCTTGTATAGTGATACTGTACAACAGTGCTGTGACACAGACACATTCCTCATTCACAGCTCTTCCCATAGCCAACTGACGACGATGTATTCTATATCTGAGCATACAATTAAGACATATTTGGCAATTAGCAGATCATTAAGTGCTGTGTCATATAATGGGATTCATTATTGGAGTAATAAGTGTATTTCTTTTAAAGTTCCTTCCCATTTACCAAACGAATGCAGTTGAATCAATGGCATATACCAGACACAACGGCAGAATTAGAAATATTTGCATAAATTCAAACCATATAAAGAAGGGTTCATCACATCCCTTTTTATCAGATTATAATTGCAAGAACCAATGACATGACAAAAGATGATGAACTATCAGAAACTTCAGAGAAGTTGTAGCTCCATCTACCCCACCTTGTTTGTTATGCTGCCTTTTCCCACACTTGATATTTTCATGTGGAAGACTTCTTCTCAAATTCCATCAGGGAAAAGCATCAGAAGGTACTGATCACTTGTAATATTACCCCAGGGCAAAACTAACTTTTGCTCTCTGTTACTATATAGGCCAAGCCAATTTTGCTTCTTTGGACATTTGACGGAACATCTTACAGGTGCACTGTCCCTATGACATCCCATTAATAGCATTTGACGATCAGCAAGGGACAAACTTCCCAAATAGTGTAGTAAAACATATACAGGTTAAAAGCTGAAAGATAAACTCTCCAGAAGCATTGCATCATTATAAAATTTTTTACAAATCAACTGGTTTTGCAAAGGCTGAAGGGTCTTATTAAAAATGCAAATGAAATGCAAAGACTATAATGAATGAAATACAGAGAACACAAGGATGAAGAACACAATGAACAAAAAAGAAAAGAGGTGGAATATTTGGTCCTTTGCTCCTGAATTTTGGAAAGACTTCACGTGCATGGAGATACTGCTCTAACCAGGTCATGTAAAAGGTTATCAGCTGTGAACGGACACTGCAGCAGATGCTAGCTGTGCCCCAAGAGGTAGTTACGGTACAT
>NW_004955448.1:15833255-15867355 GCF_000276665.1 Chinchilla lanigera | reverse complement strand
GAGACCCTGTCTCAGAAAGACAAAAAACAAAAACAAAACAAAAAAACCCTCAGTGTCTGTCCCCTGCTCTCACTAAGCAAATCCCTAATAGAGCACAAGGCCTTCACACTCAGATGCATCTTGAGATCATAAGTTCATGAAATCAGCACGCAAACTTGAATATCACATGGTTTCTCTTAGAAACCTAAATTGTAAACAGGAAAATGAAAGAGAACAGGAAGTAGGGCAATAGATGTTTCTTGAATGGGAAAGGGATCAAATGGTAGAGGAAATGGGGTGGGTGTGAGAGAAGAGGAAAGAAATAGGAAGGAAAGAGGTTACCAGACGTAAGAGTGCAAATGGTAATTAAACTCCTTTCTATCTCTTTTTGCTTCCCACTTTTTTCTCTTTAAAATAAAAAAAATAAAAAGCAAAGGAATTAGAATGTGTTACATACATGTATCATCTTCATACAAGGAATATAAACGTAGTTATTCCAAACATGTAGAAACATAATATAAGTAAACGTCACATCTTCCTCAAAAGTCTATTTGCTAATCATCTTAATGATCTCCTCCCGATTCACTAGGTTGACAATTAGTATGTTCTCCAATTGTGGGTTGAGTGAATTTACCCCTTCTGAACTTCTCTCTAGTGATAATCTCTAGGAACTCAGATAACACATTTCATGCCATAGATTCCAAAATTATACACTCATTGTTAAACTTGAGATTTGTATTACATTGTCCTAGTATTTACACAAAAATAATTTTGCTTCACAGAGAATCTTGGTGCTAGTATTACAATGTCAACTGGATTCACACAGAACTTTGCAATATGTAAAACACGATGTTAATGGTAGACATTTTCAGATTAATATTAGAACATACTGTCACACACTTAACACTGCAACTATTCTAATAACCACATTAAAATTTAAGTCTCTGAAAATATTGCAGTAAAGTCTTGAAAAACATTTAAGTAAATTCTGACGAATGGGGTAGAAGTGATACATTGTTTTAGAAGATCCAAAGAGCATCCACAAAATTCAATGTTTGTCAAGAGAAAAGGAGAATCAGAGGATGATGAAGGTGAGGAACTCGGCTCTTGCTCCAAATCTGCTGTGTAATAGCTTGCTAGTTTCAGGACTCTCACCTTAGCTCCTTGTATTTTTTTTGGGGATTTGTATCTCTTCAATAAAAAAGTGTGTTTTTTATTAACTACACTGTAATAATATTGAAGATTCACTTGAAAATATTCATGAGTCTGAGAATGCACTACAGTAGTTATTTATATACATGTTTTGTGTTTGTTCAAGTTTTTCCCATACAGTTATGTGGCACATGTCTCAGCTGAAAGTTATGACCTAATTTTGTTGTTAATTTTCAAAAAACCTTCATAGATAATGAAACTTTAAGAATTAAATGTAATTTCATACCCTACTTCCCACATAAAGTAGATTGGCTTTGATCATTCTTTGGTAAAATAAATGGACAATTTTTTAACATTTATTATAAAATTTGAAAATAATTTAAAATACAACAGTATTTTTGCTTGATTTGGAAGTGTAATAGCACAGAAATAAGAAAGGTAGGGATTGAGTGGTTACTTATATATACATCATCTAATTTTTTGATCATTAGTTTGAAGATGAGTTAATCATTTTAATTTTAACATATTAAAGCAAAAAGGAAAATCCATTTTACATTATTTTCATGTTAACTAAAATATAAGCAAACACCATTGCTAATATGAAGTATTTACATAAGCTCTATCAGGATAACATGGAGTACATCAGATTCTGTTACACTAGTCTATGCTACCTTTGTGTGGACAAAGGTAATGAGATTGCTATGCAATCCCCATAAGTACAAAAAATGAATAGTCAAAGCTTCAAATCAGTGGTTTTTATCATCTTGTGTGGACAAAGGTAATGAGATTGCTATGCAATCCCCATAAGTACAAAAAATGAATAGTCAAAGCTTCAAATCAGTGGTTTTTATCTTAGAGTTTCTCTCTCAGCTCCCTAACATTCTAGCTATTTAATAAGGGACTACTCCTGTAATCATCCTCCTCATACCTTGTAGCATTGCATTACGGATGGCCAGTTTCTCTTAAAGAAGTCTCTGTACACACATCTATACTTGAGCCTTCAGAAAAAGCTTATGCTGAAAGATATAAACTTCTTTCTGGAATCTAGGCACATATGATGATATATAATCATTTGGATGATCAGGGATGTTGAAATTATTTCATGTTTTTAGTTACCTTCTCTATTTCTTCATTTGAGAAGTGCATATTCATCTCAGATGCCCAGTTTTCGATGGGCTGATTAAATTTGAAGGGCCTGATTTTTTCCTTTGTATGTTATAGATATAAGTCCTTTGTCTGAAGGACAAGTAGCTAAAATACTTGAGGATGCTGTGGGTTATCTCCTTTTTTGTTGACTTCTTTTCTTTACAAAAGCTTTTTAAAAGACATAAATACTAAAATCTGAATGACTAAATCTGCTGATAGCATAGAAAGAGCTCTTGAAGACATAGGTGTGGGCAAAGAGTTCATGAACAAAACTGACAGCACAGGAAATAATACAAAGAATCAATAATTGGGATCTCATCATATTTCATTTTCACATGATACTACAGCAGAACAGCTTTCTCTAAAGTCACATTTAGATAATGATCACTATAAGCTTCAGACGCTTTATACTGACCTAATATTTTATCTCTTTTTTCTGAGTGCATACATTATTCATAACTATAGATATTAAATATATTCAGCAACTTGTGCTGGAATCATGCAGTCATGCTTTTCTCTATGAATCTTGTACAGATATGATCAGCTTCATATTGTCAAGTATTCAGTTATTCATGTGTGCCTGTATATTAAATACCAAGAAATATATAAGGCTGAAGGCAAAACTTTCTAATATAACACATTTCTTTTTTTTTTTTTTTTTTTTGGTTTTTCTCCGGTACCAGGAACTGAACTCACGACCTTGCGCTTGCCAGGCAGGCGCTTTGCCGCTGAGCTAAATCCCCAGCCCCAATATAACACATTTCTATATCCAACAGTGAAACACATTTAAACACAAATGTGCATGTCCTTCTTAGATACAAATGTATTATATAATTCCACAAAAAGTATTTTGTGTACATTGTGTGACCCCTGTCCACTACTGATCTGGATAGTTTTTAAGTATTTCCCTGACAGTCATAATGTCATTATTTTTTCATTTTCCTGTGATAAATTTTACTGCTACATTGACTTCTTACATTTCTGAATTCTACTATACTCTTAAAAAATCAAACATATTTTATACAGTTCCTCAATTAATTAAAATTACTCAGCAGTGAGAATTTCAAATCCCTTTCTCTCAATTATTCAGATGTAGTAATAAAATTAGATATGTAAAAATAATCATAAAATTAATGGTAATAAAAAGAAAAATGTTGCTAATTGTTGTTTGAATGGGGATATGAATATCTGATGAATCTGAAATCTATGAAGAAAATGACTTTTGGGTTTTCATATGACTTCTAATATATATTCATCTTTATGTGCAAAATCTGCATCAGGAGCCATGGCTTTGTACTCAGAACAAAAGAACTGTGATATGATATTCATCATGTTTATTTTAGTCATCTATGTATCACAGAAATTTAAATGTCTTTTATGGATACAAGTATCCAATCCAAACTATGCATCAAGATTGGCTGTCTAATTACTCATGTACTCAATATCTATTAAGTAACACACATGGAAGGCAGTCTGATCCACTTGTAGGAAGACATAGAGGTGAATTAGAGGCCAGATGCAGCCTGCAAGTAGGGACAATACTTTAATGGAGAAATATAGTGCCTTCATTTGTAATCAAAATACAAAGCAGGATATGAAAGGTGCCGTGAAGGACATGGTAATGAAATGTTTTGAAACACTTATATAAAAATAAATTTAAGAAGAAAATATAATGGAATTATCTCGGATGATACAAAAAGTACTCTGAATAACATTGGCTTCCTTTTATTTTTAAAAGTATTTATGTATCAATACAGAAAAATATATTTTTAGCATGAAGTTAATGCATCCCAAACCAAAGACACTTTCACTGTGAATGAGAGGACAAGGACAAAGGAAAAGCACTTCCTTACCAGCAGGAAGTCCATTATCAGCATCATAATTTAACATTGATTCACAGGATCTGCTCAATGCAATTCGAGAAAACAAGGAACAAAAACACGATTAGAAGTCAACATGTGTTCTCTAAGGAAAACCCACCATAGAGAGATGTAAAATACAAGTGATGATTTAGGGAAACAGATTCCACCTTAAATTTACTAGTAAATTTTCCAAGTTTCTTAAAATATAAGGACAATACATGCAATAAAACTCAATCCAATAGAATGATTAGAGTGCCATAAGTAATTTAGAGAAAAAGAAATAACATTTAAATATATTAAACCTTTCAATACCCCTGAAAATAAAAGTTACAAAAACAAGACTAAATTTAGATATCATCTCTTCCCATTGGATTTTGCCAAAGATCAGAGAGTTTGATGGGACATTGTTCATGATGATGTGAGGAAAAAAGCGCACAAACCTATACCTGAGAGGAATAAAAATGTCTACAGCTTCTATGTGTGGTAATTTATTTGATATGTCAATGTTTGAAGTACACGTGTTATGATCTAACAATTCTGGTTTTAGTAATGTTTCTTATAACTGTATGGTGCCCATTTACTTTCTTTGAAGTGTGTTGTTTACAATGACAAAAGGATATAAATTGTGTTCTAATAGTAGAAGACTATTTACATATGATATATAATAACAGTAGAGGGGCTGGGGATTTAGCTGAGTGGCAAAGCACCTGCCTGGGAAGCACAAGGTCGTGAGTTTGGTTCCCGGTACTGGAGAAAAACCAAAACCAAAAAAAAAAAAAAAAAAAAAAAACAGTAGATTTCTCTATAGCCCTATAAAGTACAGAGTGATATATATACTTAGGCAGATACAAGTGCCAAAGACTTATCAATAGCTGGAAAAATCTAAGAGCAAATACGCTTTTCTGAAAGGGCAGAGGTTTTAGCAAAAAAGAGGGAATATAAATATATGTGTTTTCTAAGCACCTGTTTTATATGGGAAAAGAATGCTTTTTTCTAGAATCTTGGCCTATTTTAAATTTCTATCATGTCTGTTTTACAGTTTTAACAGTTTTAAAGAGCTATAAAGAATCAGATATTGTTTAATTTCTTCTTTAATTTCATCTGTGACCCATTGGTTCTTCAGGAGGGTGTTATTTAATTTCCATGTTTTTATGGAGGTTTTGCACTTTCTTTTGCCATTAATTTCCAATTTCATTGCACTACAGTCAGACAGTATGCATGGGATAATTTCAGTCCTTTGCCTTTATTTAATCATGTTCTGTGGGCCAGTATATGGTCTATTGTAGAGAATGTTTATGTGCAGCTGAGAAGCATGTGTATTCTGATGTTGTTGGATAGAACACTTTGTAGACATCTACTAAGTCCAGTTGTCCATTTGTTTCAGTTCAAATATTTATTTGCTGATTTTTGTCTGGCTGATCTATCTATTTGTGACAGTGGGCATTAAGGTTCCCCATTATAACTGTGTTATTGCTCATTTGATTTTTCGTGTCTATTAATATTTATCTTATATAGTTGGGTGCTTCCATATTTGGTGCATATGTATTTATAATTATCTCTTTTGCTTGAAGTTTTCCCCTAACAAGTATGTAGTGACCATCTTTATCTCTTTTGATCATTCTTGATTTTAATTTCATATTATCTGCAAACAAAATAGCTACCTGTTTTTTTTTTTTTCTGAGTTCGTGTTTCATGGAGTATTGTTTTTCCTCCTGTGAATTTCAGTTTATGAGATTCTCTTTGTGTTAAATGTGTTTCTTGTATATAGCGTATTGCTAGATCTTGTTTCTTGATCCAATCTACCAGCCTCTTTCTTTTGATTGGTGAATTGAGACCATTAACATTGATGGTTATAACTGATATGTACTGGGTTTTCTTTCTCATGTTTTCTTTCTTTTTTTTTTTTTTCTCCGGTACCGGGAACCGAACTCACGACCTTGCGCTTGCCAGGCAGGCACTTTTGCCACTGAGCTAAATCCCCAGCCCCTCTCATGTTTTCTTGCTGCTGGTTTTCTGCTTTTCCTCTCTGCTTAGTTGCTTTTCCTGCCTGCCAGCTTCTTCTTCTATTATCAAAAAAATCAACCAATAACAAATACTAAAGAGGCTATGGGGAAAATGGTACCCTTCTCCAATGTTGGTAGGAGTGAAGACTGGGTATAACTACTGTGGAAATCAGAATGGAATTCCCTCAAAAAGCTAAGATTAGTGGTCCCATTCAATCCAAATATTCTCCTTCTGGGTATCTTCCCAGAAGAATTAAAAATACATACCACAGTGACATACGTGCACCCATGTTTATAGCAGCACAATTTGTAATAGCTAAATCTTGGGAGCAGCTTAAATACCCATCACCAAAGAATGGATAAAGAGATGTGATATTTTTATACAATGGAGTACTGCTTAGCAATAAAGCAGGATAAATTGGAAACTTTGTACACAAATGGATTTAATTTGAGACCATATTCATAAGTGAAATAAACCAGACTCGCATTTGTAAAAATTGTATTGTCTCCCTGGTATGAGAAACTGAAAGAATAAGTAAAGTAGAAAATATATAGTAGGTACTATGAAATGTGAAGAAATTCTTCAAAAGGAGCTAGGATGGGGAAAATGGGAAAGGATGCGAGGGAAAAACGCAAGTCATTTACACTCTTAGTGTCTCTCAGTTCATGGAAAAGGAAGGTTTGAACTAATATTGATTCAAGAAATTTTAATGCCCATAGATCGTACTCTAAATAATTTTATCAAAGATAGCAAGATGCAATGAATAAACTATTGTTATTCTCCTACGATTATATTACAAAAATTTGCTTTACCTTTCCCCATAAAATAAAATAAAAAAAAATCAGAATATGAAGATAGTATACTTGTGTAAAAAAATAGGGAAATTTGCTTTAAAGAAAAAATGACCTTAGAATCTTAGGTAAACTTTAAAAGCCTAGACTTGGGGAAGTCGCTTGAGACAGATGAATAAAATGAGCAGAGCAGGCAGTGAACCTCTGATTTTCTTCTCCGCTTTCCTCGCTCCGGTGGCGCCTCCAGCCCGTGCTGGCCGCGTGATGCGAGAGCTCGCAGTGCAGCTCACAGCGCCGCCCTTGCCTTCGCTGCTTTCGGTGTCCCGGGAGCAGAAGTTCCGGGTCGTGTAACCTTGGAAACCCTCGGTGATTCCCTTCATTATTTGAAAACAAGAATCTTTATAAGTCTTAGTTCACAGTCCTATTGAAGGTTTATGTGTGTGCTACATTTGCCACTAAAAAATATCAAAAATTGCACACTATCAGTAGCAAATGATATAAATCTTCAAAATGGAAAGTGCTGGTTCTAGCACATAATTTTCAACCAGATTGTCAGTCATCTTTGAGACTTTTTGGTTGTAGGCATTTCAACACACACACACACACACACACACACACAGAGTTACATACACAAAATCACAGAAAGCATTGTATAATTTATAGAAATTATTTCTGAAAATCTCAGATATTTACGTGCATCTTTCCTGTATGTGTCTGTGACACAAACTCCTTCAGTTACAAAGAAATTACCAAGATTCAAAACAACATGTATCAACTCTGACTTTTGCTATTGGATTTTAGCCATTGGGTATTCAAGTGCTGGTAGCCTTCAGATTTCGCCAGTTTCAGGGTTACACTTCATATTAAATGCATTAGATTCTAGTTTTGTTTTTTCTACATCATAATTTCTTTGTCATGAAAGGCATGAATAAAGTATGCTATCTATCTAAAAGTGTTTAAAGAGGTATAACTACAAACCAAGAAATGTTAACTAGCATATGGTGTTACATTGTAATTACTCATGAAAATCAATCAATAGGACTGTTCATAAAATGTCTTCTTCATTAGATACACTGTTTGTTGTAGCACAACAGTTACGGGAAAATTGCAGGAATAATTGACGAAGTCCCACCCTATTCCTGATATTGTATCTTCCAGTATTTTTAAATATAATATATTTCAATCCCTAAGCTTTCTTACACATGTCTTGGCTACAACATATCAGTCACTCTGATTTGGGTCATTATCCAGTTCTTTCCATTTTTCCCTAAACCATACAAACTTATTTCAGATTTAAAGCTTCGATGCTGCCATCTTCTCCTTCCATACATCTCTTCTTTAATTCCTTTTAGCCCACTCTAATCAGCACATGTACTACTTATTCTAGTTTCCCCTAATATACCCAAGCAAATACTGGTATTTGTGGTACAGAAATAGTTTTGTGTTTGTACCTTATTTTTCCTGAGCTGAATGTGTATGTGTAGCAACAGAGGAAGAATAGACCCTACATTCAGAGTTCTAATTCCACATCCTCACCTTCTTTACCAAGCTCTTAGACTGATTTATATCTTTAACTCCATATACACGTGAAGCAACGAACTCCAGAGCCTGACTTCTTGTTTCAATTTCATCTCACTTGCATCTGAGCGACTGATGTCAACACAGTTTTTCTTTCTAAGTTTCGGGGTATGGTGCCATCAGTAAAGTGGAGGTAGTAATAAAATGATGTATCTCCTGTGACTATTTTGATTATCAAATGTTAATCTAGACAATCAGAAAGATGTTTAGTAATGATTATAATGTAAATGGGATTTCTTCATTGTGAAACTACTTGGCTTCGCTTTGCTTGTGTAGTGCTTTCCTGATTTATATTGCCCGCATTTATACAATCTGAAAACTTTAAGTCCCACAATGTTTCTTTATCCCATCTGCTTGAATTTTTGGCGTAGAAATGGAATTTATAGCAAAATTAATACCAATTTTGGAATCAGGCATACCTTGATTGAATTCCAGTTAAATCTAGAACAACAAAAATATTAATATTTACAAGTCTCAGTTACTATTAGTGTATAGGAGACTCTGGCATATTTTTATAAATATTGAATTAAATGACATGAGAAATATATTTCACCTATCTCTTGGCTCTGTTGTTTCTTTCTTCCCAATGTCTGTGGCCAATTTTCTGTCCTATAGACACCAGTTATATAAAAAATTACACTCTTCAGTGTAGTTGGGTTAAAGAAAACCCTTATTATTTCAGGGATCTCCAAACTTATAGAGCCACAAAACATGTTTAATACGTTTCAAGAATCAAAGCTGCCTACAGAACAACAGAAGTAATTGGAAAAGCCACAATACAGGTAATAGGATTTATTGCTATAGACAAATAAAGTGATTAACCGAACAGTTCTGCAGCAGCTACCGGTACCTGAAGTGGAGTGCAGCACATCACTAGCACCACCTGCAGCTCGTCTGTGTGCAGCGGTGGGGGAGGGGGGCGCACTATCTGTAACGAGAAGCAGAGAGAGGGGAGAGCCATAAACACCTGCCTCGTAGCAGCACAAGTGGATGTGAATGAAACTACCAACTTAACACCATGTTTGCTAGTTTGTTTACATAATTTTAATTAACACGCTTTAAATTCTATGTATTATGTTCATTTGCAAGGCAGCTTGGTAGTGAGAAGATGTTAAAAGAAATACAAATTTACCTGAAGTTTTCCAAAGAAAAATAAATTCTATAACCATAAAAGTCTGACATAAAATAATTAGTATAATTGAAAGTGTGACGTGTAGATCTAAACAGATAAACTACATATACCAATATTTCATATACATTAATATTATGCCTTGATTTCCATTACTACACATTTGGTGAACATACTCAATTAAATGAAAAGTGACCTTTTCTTACACAAGGTCCAATGTTCACAAAGACCATAATTTTGACTAAATTACTGCATCTCTGCATGTCAGTACTGACTTACACCAACGTGTGCTATAACTAAACTGACATATAGTCCTTTGATAAGTATACTACGAGTACATTGTAAATGTAAGTTATATGCACAAAATTCTTTAAAATTTGCAAGGTGCTGTTTACAGATAATTTTTTACATTGCATTCAGCTTTGTTCATCTCAGGAATAAAGGACTGGTTTTTATCATATTTTTACTCATTATTGTAGAAGTGTGAGTCATAAGACTCTCAGGAAACAGGGAACTTTGGATACAGGATTTGAGTCTGCAGAGTGTCTTCGAGGCCCGCACTGCCACAGGGCTATGATGATCGAGAACTATTTAATTTGACACCAAACCTAAAATTATAACTCAGTTCCTTCAATTATAGACAGCAGGAGAACACATGGACCTCAAATTCCCAAGGATAAAGTGTAGTAATAGTTAAACATAAGGTCATCAGAAATTAAGAAATTCATATCAGCATGCGATTTAATGCAAGAAAACATGTAACCATCTGGAAGATGTACAAGAGAAGACACTTTTCTTCCCAAGGTGGAGCCTTACTTTCGTTACCGAGTTTTAGGACTCACCTCTGTATAAACATAACTAGAAAAAGATTCTAGGATTGGAGAATAAATTAAATCCAAAGTATGCAGAAAGTAACAAGTTACAGGTACAAGTGGCTGTTAATGAATTTAAAAATAAAACTAAAAGACAAGGCAAAACCCTTTGAAAATATAGAATTCATACCATTCTAGCCAAACAGATTAGACAGAGATAGGTAAAACTCAGATTGCTATTACTAGGGGGTGAAAAATAGGACATCATTACAGTGTTTCATACATTGAGTGCTCAAAATGTAACACTGTACATTTGTAAGAATAGGTATCTACATACCAGTAAACTTTGAGAAAACTATACCTTATCACCTATATACACAAAAGTGAACAAAGTATTCCTCCTAAGTGTAAGAACTGAAAATAAAGAAATGCTAGAAAAAAGGCTGTCGTGACCATCTTTAAATAAAATGTTCTAAAATTATGTTTCTCCCAAACTAAGACCTAATCAGCCTTGAGAGCTAGATATCAAAAATGGCGGAGTAAATCACTTCACCTCATCGGCCGGTACAGTGTAGTCACCGAGAGAGAGCACAGGGGCACCTCATCCTCTGCACCACTGGCATCCCCGTGGAACAGCCAGCTCTCAGTGTTGGTTAGGGCTTATTTTCAGAAAAACAGGGATTAGGCATGAAAATGTACAAAGCACAATGAAGAAAACATAAATCGGACTTCAGCAATACTTAAAAGTCTTTAAAAACACTGTGAAGAAAATTAGAAGCCAAAATCAAAAACTATAAACAGTCTGCAAAATTCTTATCTGAGGAAGGCGTCCAAAATACATAGAGAATTTCTACAGCTGAATAATAAAAGGAAATACTCACACAAAATATTAGGATGGTAATTTATTCATGAAAATATAGGATAACAAATTAATGTTCAAGTGCATGTTCAATATCATCTTTAGACTTTAGGAAATTTCTACCCACCCTTAAGTGGGGTTGAAATTAGAGACAGTCAGTATTTTGCATTGAAAAGGGTATGAATCAACCGTGACTTTTACACCTCCAGTTCAAGTGAAAAATGACACAAATATTTTGGGAAATACTTTTGCAAGTTTATTTGGCATCCGGTTATCATATATGTAATTGTATACTTGTATATATTCACCAAAAATAAAAGAAAACATTGTCTACACAAATAATGCTCAAAATAATTTTTGCCAAATAGGAAAAATTCTGAAGGTAATTAAAATATTTAAAACAAATGCATTCGTGCAACAGACTACTGTTTGTCAAGAAGTTATAGCAACCTATTAATAAATATAACAGGGTTAGATATAGAAGCAATACTCAAAGCATCACAAAACAAATACCAAGAGCTGTATATTGATGTACGACTATTACAAAAATGTAAAAGTATAGTGACAATTTAAAATAGTGGTTAATAAGGGCCCTGGGTTGTTGGATAACATAAGAGACTTGACTTTAAAAGAATATCACGTGTTTATTGAAAGGAACAGTTAACGTCTAATTGTTTGATCAATCTTGCATACCTATATCCGGTAATCCGAGCAGCTACTTTAAAGATAACAGTATGTAATACAACAATCAAAAAAGAAAAGAAATCAATATCATGAAGATCTCTGGGTGAAAGAAACACTGCTGTCATGATTGTGGTGGTTTATATATAGAAAAAAATGTACATTTTTCAACTCATTTAACTATGCAGTTAAAATTGGTGAATTTTATTTTATATAGAATTTTGGTAAATAGAGATGATTTGAAAAGTATTGACGTTTGAACTTCTCAGGTATACTACGTACAGACAATACTAGGGGATATAGAACATCAGAGTGTATGCACACATAGAAGCACATGTAATCAAACTACAAAATGGCTTGCTAAAATCTGTCTTCTGCTTCTTCCTTGCTTTGGAGAAGCACTCTTTTATGTCACTGATTTTCACATTTGTCCCTTTTCGTAATATTCTCTCTTAAATGAATATTATTTTTACTCCAAAATATCCCCTCAACTATTCACATACTTTAAAAATGCAGACATATTTCTCCTAAATAGTGTTTCTGTGATATACATATTTAACTAAAAATCAGTGTGCACCTAATATAAGCCAGATAATAATTACAAAGTGCAATGGGTAGTTTCATAAGTCACTCATTATTGAGTTCTAGGCAATGTTTGTTAAGGAAAGGTAATGGGGTAATGGCACCCCAGGACTATCAGTTTATCTGTTCACAAATTGTTCCATGTTCCTCAAACCCATAACATGTTTAGGGGATCATGACTGCTTAAGGATAAATGCCTGCAGTAACATGGTTCCTTTTTTAAGAGTGCTTTCCAATCACTAAACAAATTGGGACCTGAGGAGGTTGAGGGATAATACTCGGTTTTGATTTGAAATCGGTTTTAGTAAGTGGTTCTTTGATTTGCAAATAAAAACATATGTGTATGTCTACCTTTGGGATCAGAAATATTGCCATAGTATAGAAATGGGGATTTCTAATTTCTTTCTATTAATTAGTTTATAATCCTAATATAAAGAAGCCATTTGACATAGGAAATTTTTTATCAAGAAAAGGAAGGCCTTTCATATGCTGAAAATACATGGCCTACAATAAAAGGTTGTTATTTTTGTGGGATAATTAAGAGCTGTACCTATAATATACTCCTAATTATGTTAATGCATAGAAAATGAAGCACTTATGCAAAAAATATAAGCAAACATTTAATAAATCAGTATTTTTTCATGGAAATTGTGGTGAACCTCTCAAAAGTTTGGAGAATTAATTTTAAAATTAATGAGACAGCTGGGGATTTAGCTCAGTCGCACAGCGCCTGCCTGGAAGCACAAGGCCCTGAGTTCGATTCCCAGTATCAAGAAGAAAAAGTAAAAAGAAAAAAAAGCCCCTTATAATTAATGAGACAAATTTTAGCAGCATCTTTTGTTTTAAAATCAGTTACAACATTGAAATTTTAATGAGGTAGTGTACTTTTCCTCAAGAAAAAAGTAAAATAAAGGCTATTAAAATGACACAAAGAGAGAAAGAGACAGAGGCAGACAGAAAGGGAGACGGATTGGTCTATTTTAAACAGTATAGTATGCAAAATAGAAAGCCATTTTCCTTTCAACGTAAAGAGATGGCGGACCATATTCTCCTCTCGGGACTGCGCAGAGCTCAAGGAGAGAGACATGCACCATATCTCTGAGTTCTTCTACTGAAGAGCATTGAGCAATACTTTTGCCTTCAAGAATTTGCTTTTAGAACATCAGCTTCCCTGTAAAACACCCATGTTTCTCCGTCTCTCCCACTCACACTGCGCTGTATTCACACCGTTCTTTAGAATATGAAGGAAATTGGTTTTGAGCCCGTGTTTCATATAACATTACTCCTCCCACTCTGTCAAAAACTGTTTCTAAAGATGTATATTCGATTAATTTTTAAAATTTAAATGACTTGAATTAATAACTGATCTTTTCATCAACTGTTTGATACATTTGTAAGAAATACTGTAGCAATCAGAAAACAGAATAATATAAAAATAAATTTTTCAACATCAAAAATATGAAAGAGTGGAATAGTGATATTTAAATGTTTTAAATTTTAATTTACTAGAGTGCAGTTAAATTGTATTTTCTTCTTTCTTTTCAGTTAGTTCATATATCTTTGTGTAGTGTCATTTTAACATTTAATATACACAGTATGAATTTTAACCAAATTGACAAAAAAAAAAAAAGTTTAAGTAGCTCGCTGGTCTCAACTCCCATTGCTGAATTTGCTTTCTTTTGTTTCGGTAAAGAAGTAGAGGCATAAGCAAGAAAACTGTATTAGATAATTCCATTTAACAAAATCAAGATAACTCTTCTTGATCAAATTCCCAGGTTTAGGAAAGTCTCAAAATGTTAAAAAGGCTTTCCACTTTACAGAAGAGTTTAATCGCTGATTTTCCTACAAGAGTTTCAGAAGAGTCATTTATTACTATTACACATGGGGTGTTGCATCAGTCAAGAATATATCTCTTTCCTGTCTTTAGTTTAGGAAGTTGACTGAGACTTAAATAAATCTTTTAAAAACGTGCCTTATGATAATGTCACCAGTGTATTTTTCCCCAAGGATTCAGACGTCCCACAGCATCCCTTAAAAACAGAAGTACATCGTATCAGATGTCTATGCAGCCTAAGACTCATCACGTGAACATGCCATACTGTCATGTATGTTTGTAACAGTTTTAAATATCTCAAAAAGTGAAACTTCTTCCATATTCTCTGGAATTTGGAGCGCAGGAAATATTATCAGGATCAATTTTGTATATATCAAGACTTAATGGAGAGGAAACTCATAAACGTGTTAATGGCGATTGTTGAGGTAATGAACTGGGTATATTTGCCGCTGTTCACAAACTTATAGAAAGAAGGAAAAAAACATACAGGAGAAACCAAACAGGGATGTGTCAGGAGACCAGTGTTTAGAGTTACCACTTTTACTTTTATAATGACTTTAAATGTGTCAACCTTGAAAATGAGGGTTTCTGTAAGATATTCAAGATTTCTTTAAGTTACATAGAATTATGTGTTGTTCCCATAACATCTTCTATAGCAGTAATGAAAGACAAAAATCTTGGTAATGTGTATTTATTTTAAAATTTAAAAATTCCAACTAACTCGTGTACCATCTGGGGCTTTGTTTTGCATGTTATGATACATTCTTGAAGATAAGATAAATGTGATAAGCACCACATTTTTAATGTTAACATTAGGATCAGAAAAGCAGTTTGGACAGTCCAACTAAGAACGGAAAGTTGACTCAAAATATAATTTTTGTAATTTTGTTGTCTCAAAACTGCAGGTGAAAATGGGTATATATTTTTTCACAATGGTGCCATATATGTATAGAAGAAATATAAAGATTTTATAAATATTTTGTATTATTACACATTTGTAGTACATAATGCTCAAATTCCTTGTGAGGAATTGATAAAGCTACATAATACAACTTAAATCCTTTCCGACATTTCCTCTCCCTCTAGATCCCCTTTGTTTTGTCTTGTTTTGCTTTGTTTTTTGTGCACATTTTCAACACATAATGTTTACTTTCCTTATGTGGAGTTGGTACATGTACATGACACATCTTAATTCTTTTTGCATCCCTTTCTGTCTCCCCTACCCACTCCATCCCTTGATTCCTGAGCTTCATCCTCAGAGAAATATGAGCACTTTCCTTATTTTGACTGCAAGTTCAAGGTTTTAGTAAAAGAACAAAGTACAAGACATGAAAATACCTCACGTTTAAGGAGATTAAACACCGTGAAGATTCAAGACACTAGGGCTACTAATCTTTAAATCAATAGAAAAGACATATCATTTTCAATTGTCTAAATTGTGCAGGGCATTATTTTAGTTGGCTAATTTAATAATTTATATCTTTCTAATCTTTTTTGATTAACTTTTAATTGACTGGTCAATATTTTGTGTGGTTTGAAGTTTATGTATTTTACTGATATATTGACTTGATTTAATTACAAAATGAAAGTGAAAATTTTCATATGCTGACTCAGAACAAAAAGCTCTTCATGTGTCTGTCATACATCAGGTCCAAATATGTGCAATATATTAAATTTTGCTCAACAAAACTGTAAATCACTATGTAGAGAACATGTATAAGAAACAAGGAAATTCCTGAAGTTTCCTGATTAAAGTGTTTTTACTCTAAAAATTATTCAGCTTATTTCTGAAAAGCAAAACAGTATTTCAGAATCTGAAACTACTGAATGGGTTGGAAAATTCTGAGAACATTAACTTATTGAATAATCTCACAGCGAAAGATATTCAGAAATGTTTCACGTGCTCAGTAGAAGTCACTGAGTGTTATGAAATATAGCCTTTAAGATTTTATACGTTTACATAAAAATTTGGAAAAGTATAGAACATCTTTTAACATTTGATTTGCATCAGTATTATCCGGGAATGCTTGGAAAACACAGATGAATTTGATCGTTGTCCTAAGAGAAAGAATCACAACTTCTTTCTAAAAAGTAGTGTAAAGTTATCAAATATTATTGTAAAAATATGTAGCCATTCAAATCAATACCTTTTTGCTTATTATGCTCTCAAAATACAGGCTATAATACTTGCTTTTATGATTATTAGATTTAACTTGCTTCAGATATTGTGATCCATATGTTTATTTACTTTATACTGCGGTTTAGAAATGATATCAGATACAATAATATCTCAGAACCGGTGAAACTTTTAACACTTGCATTACATTTGATGTTTTACTGAGTAACTTCTCACCTATAAATGATCTGTCAAAAATGGACAACACTCCCAATGAGGTGCATTTGTTCAAAATTAATACAAGTTGTTGGTCATTTTTAAAATTTCATTTGCAGACCTAGAGTTTAAAACTAGACCATGGTTTCTACAAGTTTATATTAGCTACTCTTGATAGGAAGACACTAGAAAATGCATTTCAGAATTTAAATTGTTGCATTGAAATTCTCCATTCTGATTTGCATTTTTAGTGGTCTTAGCAAATATTTCTCATTATTTTCACTTTCATATGTCTAGTTAAATAATGTTTTATTACATCATAGAACATTTTTCTCATAGTATTTCTAGGACTCACCAACAGGAAGCAGTTTGATAAGAATGATTCTCTTACTTTTGACAAATCCCCTTCATCTGGCATTTTTAATAGATGGAAATTTGGGATATACATTATTCATTTCTCCTTAAACTGACATTTCAATGACTGGCTTTCTGTTCCAAGTGCTTAGGGTGCTGTCAGCTAACAGTCTATTACGTCTTCAATTAATACAGTAAGAGAGTCATTTCAGTCAAAGACTGAAATAACAACGAACTGTACTGCGTATGTCTCCTGGTGTTTAATAGAGCGTCTTTCTCTACCACTAAAAATATAAAAGGAATGTTTATTGAGTCACTATTCCTTCCTCTAATCAAGTACTTTATATCCTATCCTTTCACATAACTGATAATTGTATATTACAGAGGAAAATAGAATATGACAATATTAGGGAGCTACTAGATTTCGTGAAGTGTAGTGGGTTAACTGGTTTAAAGCCTTAAGTTCTCTCTTTCAGTGAGTTACTGGCCCTCTTTCCTGCAGTTAATGCTCTTTACCAGTCCGCGCTGGCTTTGGTGCTGTCATCTGACTCCAGGTTCACTCAGAGGCAGCTGATGCGGAGGACAGTGAGGTCAAGCGACCCCAGGCACTCAGGTGTGCAGCAGCCTCCACCGTGCCCAGCCTGGCAGACCTCCGCGCTCACTGTGCAGTCCCGTACCCGCTGTTGACTCTATCCTTTCAGAAGTCTCTCGCCGAGGCTCCTCGCTGACGCCTCCCTGCGCACCGCGCCGTTTACAATGAACACACCACATCAATTAGCCAGAAAGTGTTTGTTATTTTTTGACCTTTGAAAAGATCACATTCTCCATGTATTTATTTCAAATGTGTACTTACAGTATTGTTTTCCTGATGGAGGGTCCTGGGTTGACTTTGATTTGGTAACTCAAATTTTTCCTCTCACTTTTGTGGCTCAGTGAACTATTGACAATTCCAACTTATTGAATTTGTAAAAATGCTTCTTGACTTGAGTTCTTTCTATCTTGACTTTTATTTTTATACTGAAATATAATGATGGCTGAAAACCATTTCAAAATGATTACACACACTCAATTCCACTCAAAGCAATCTATGCTACAGTTTCCTTTCCCCTTCCATATAAGTATGATCATATGCTTTGGTATATTCTACACAGAGCACTATTTACTATCTTCAGAAAGCTAAAAATGTGTGATAAACTGACTTATAAGCAAAGGAGAAAGTTGTGTGCTTATATTGAGAGTATCTACTTGACTACAAAATACATTGTATTTTACTTGTGACAAAAACTGAAGTTCACATTGTAAACCTTCTTCAATTTACACTCCTCTCTTTCTGATGAAGAAAAGGCTAGACAACCCAGTGCATGGTAGGTGTTATGGTTTGGTTCTGGGTGTCCTCCCAAAGCCTCATGCAACCATGGGGCAGGCTTCTAGAGTGTATGATTGACTCCTGGGTATGAGTGCTACACCGCCCTGAGGTGGATAGTTTGCGTATGTGAGGGAGAGAAAGAAGCTGCTTGCCACCACTCCTCCCTTTTAGCTCTTGCTGCTCTTGCATCTTCCTGCCAACCAGGAACTGTTGCCCTCTGCCATGTACCACTCTGCCTTGGAGCGAGCCGAGTATGAACTGAAACCTCCACAAACCGTGAGCTAAATAATCCTTTTCTTCCTTAATTTTGGGTGTCAGGTTTTTTTGTCTCAGCAATGACAGAGAAGTACCCAAGACAGTAGGTATGTTAATTGTTTTATTAGTTTGAAATATATGAAACAGTTAATTATCCATGATTGCATGTGGCTCAAACTATGACTTATCTTCTACTGATATCTTTATCTCTCTACCTAAAAAGTCTCAGTGTCAACTACAACATGAAATGCCTAACATCAGTTCTCCATTTTCACTAGAAATCTTATAGGTGCCATATCAGTTTTCTATTAATATATAACAAGTGTCATAAGTTTAGTGCCGTAAAACAATACTAATTTATTAGCTCAGAGTTGTACAGGACACATTCTGAGCTCTCTAGGTATAGTCTCACAGAAGTTTCTTGCTGGATTTTTATGTGGTGGATCTGGAGAAAAACTTGCTTCCAAACACATTTGGACTGCTTGAAAGAATACAGGTCTGATCAAAACATAAGTTGTGGATATTTAAACTGGAAAAATAAAATTATGAGAGTAAAATATAGAATGCCACTAACTCCCCTCAGAATATTCCCCCTCATTCAAACACACTTACCCTATCATTCATGCCACTTTCCGAAGTGTTCCGGAAGTCCCTCACGAGTGTCTTCACAAGATGTGATAAAAATATAGCGACTGCAGCTGCCCAGGGCCATCCAGTGAAAAACAAACTCATAAAGAAAACACATGTGTCCTCACCACCTCACTGTCAGTATCTGGCACCTTACTACCTATGGCTGTTCGCCAAAGACAAAATAACCACAGGAAGGGAACACTTTGAATCACTTGAGGACATCCTGACAGCTACTGCAGTATAAGAAAGGCACTCACAAAGGAGGCTCACCAGAAGAGGCACTCAGAAACGGGACTTCCAGAATTGCTTCAGCAAGTGACAAAAAGATGGGGCAAGGCAAGGGAGCAGATCTAGAGGGGGGTTAATGCCAATGCATCTTCTACTGAGTGTGTGGTACTGGGGACTGAATTTAGGGCCTTGGAACAAAGCTACACTCCCTGCTCTTCTTTTTCCTTTTTCCTTTTTCTTTTTCTCTCTTACATTCTGAGATAGGGTTTCACTAACTTATCCAAGCTGTTCTAGTATATTTTTTTAAAAATATTAACCTTTATTTTGCATTTTCCACATACCTCATACAGCACCCTGTGGTTATAGCTCTTGGTTTCTCTTAGAATGCTCCTAGTGATGGCTGGGGATTTAGCTCAGTGGCACAGTGCCTGCCTGGCAAGCATGAGGTCATGAGTTTGATTCTCAGTACTGGAAAAAAATAAAAATAAATAAAGAAAGAATGCTTCTAGTGAGGACCTTAGCTTCTAATGGCTTCTAGATGTGAACTGCATTATTGTCACGTAATCCCTCCATCTTTAGAAAAAAAAATTAAACTTTTGTGTTTTCAATCTCTGACTTTGCTATCTACCACCAGCTGAAGAAAAAGAGAGGTTCTTGATTGGACTGGATTAAATGAATATTCTCTTTAATATGACATGATCATCAAAATGATTTAGCACCATATTTCCAGTTCTAAACACATAAGAAGGGTAACAGCTTATCTAGTATTAAGAGTTACTGATCTTCTCCATCAATTATTTTTTAAAATTAGGATTATTGGTATAATTTAGATATACATTCACTATCAGTTCTACTGCTCCAACTTTTTCTAAAATAAATAGGTAACACTATTATCAGAGTTATGAAAGGCAAAACTAGTGGAATGGACTCTAAGTAGTATGTTCAGTTTTCTGATTTAAGACAAGACTTCACTGCATCCTGGATGTGAACTAGACATTCTGAAGCCATCTCCTTTATTGTTGTTGCCATTGCATTAATTCTGACCCTCATCATTCACCATAAGAGATTCTGTTTTCACATTACTGTCAGAACACTTATCAAATTACAAAACTGAGCAAGTCGCAGTTCTATAATATGCAACTTAATAGAGTATTCTTCAGTCATGAGGAAGTAACAATTATCACAGAATAAGCTGAGATATTTTCCAAAACAATTCTCCCTTTGCTCACCTTTATCTTCATTCTTAGATTTTTATACCACCTTGGTTTAATAATTCTTCTTGAGAATAATTAATGGCTTGATAATTTCTACGTGAAGTTCTAACATCTCATTTCTAAGGTCTATAGCAGAACCTCTAAGATATTTTATTTTATTTTGAGCTGGGGATCTTTTATGTTGTCCTGGTTATTCTAAAACCCTGGACTCAAGCAATTCTCTTACCTCTGTGTCTGGAGATTCAAGGACTACAGGGATATCTGCCCACGTTAGTCCCAGCTTCTTGGAAACTGTGTTGACTGGTGATACACAGAAACTGTGAGGTGATAAATGTACCATTTTACGTCTGCTAATGCTTGAAATTTGTTGTGCAGTAGCAACAACAAAAGTCTGTTACAGTTTCAAACGCTACGTGCTGCCTTTTCCAGGTGCTGACTGCACCTTAGCCACGTTGTTTGACCACGACGAGATCGGTACCTGCGACAGAGGACCGAGCACCTTCAGAACAGCCCAGCACTTTGCTCTCTCCCGTCTACCCACTGCAGTGTGTTTGTATTAGTAAATACAGACATCCCTGAATTTCACTGACCTCGGCACTGACACTAATAAACTTCTCACCTTCTGGTTTTAGTTCTTGATTCTAATCTGTATCTTAATGATTTCTCTACGTCTCTTTTTATCCAATGATACAGTAATAATTTTAATTATTTTGGATGTTGATTTCCCAATAACTTCATGTAACTTATATTACAAGTTTACAGCGTATCAATGAAAAAACACTTTAAGTTCACACTGTTTTTTCTCTATTACACCATTAGCCACATGTAATATGAGGGGAATTCAGATATTTGTTCCCTGAGACTTATGATTCAAAACTCTAATCATTCTCAAGAGCAGTTATTCACCAATCCACTTCCATTAAAAGTAATTTGTTAAGGGCAAAATACCACCATGAACTGATGTTTACCCTTACTGTACAAGTGAAAGATGCAAAAACTGTGTTGATGGTTCTGTGATCTCAGATACCATTGGCTGAAGTGATCTTATTCCCTTCCTGTATACAACTGAAAAGGTTTTAAAAGTAGAGATGATCAGCAGAAAAGAAAACACACAGACGAATCCCCCTAACTGTAGGAGAGTCAGAACACAAAATGAGTATTTTAAGGCAGTCTAGTCTAATTGACTTCCTTGGATTCTACCTATTCAGTGAAAAACCCTTCCCACTGCCCATTCAAACACCTAATCACAGAGTGACCAGATTTTCTGTTGCTTAGAATTTGTACTTACATAGCGGAGAGAAATCTTAGTGGGAATTTAGACAGAGTGTTTACTGAAGCAGTTTCTTCAAGGCAGAAAAAGAAAACTCACCCAGTTAGCTAGATACCTGGGTTTTCTCCCAGATTAGAAGTGTAGGGTACATATATTAGCATATGACTTAGTAATATTTCATTGGGCTTGAAATCATACCTGCATTTGTTGTCTATTGAAAGTTGTTACCCCATTAAATGAAGCTCAATCCTTATTTTCCCACAGCAGGTATGCCAACAACTTCTGGTCTCAATAACTGCAGTTTGGGTTTATTCTTTTGATACTAGACTTTCAGAACAAATAGTTTTCCTTCTAAGGGAAATTTGAGTTGGCACATTGATTTGGCCTGTTCTGAGGTCCAGTGAGAGAGTTTAGGCTCCTTTCTATGTATTAGCTTAAAACACAGCCATATTTTATAAGAAATAAATTCTTTTATTTATTTGCCCCAAGCATGACTGTAACATTCTATTTCAAATACTGTTAATTTCTGCCACAATCTTTCCCTGCCTTGGACATGCAGTATTTCTTCATGAAGTGAAAGTTACCTGAATGCAAGCTAGTTAGATTCTTTTACAGAGGCAACTCCCATTGCGTATTCAATCTTAAAATGATTGTCTCACTGAAATTATTTTGTGTTATTATTCAAGCGCAGAGAGTAATGCTATTTTTTGGTATGGATTCTATGAATCTCACCCTATCTCTCTGCTAATGTCACACTCTTTTTCATGGTTGGACTCCTCAGTCATCTGTCCTTTAGGTATGCCTAGATAGTTTTAGAAAACACTGCTCAAAGTCACCTATGTATTTATACTTTTCTTTTCTGATTGATCATGATCTATGCATTAATGAAATTTCAACAGGTTTGATTATATATATGGCTTTTTATTTAGAATTTAAAATGTTAAAAACAAATTTATAGCTGTGGTGGGTTAACTAAGCATCAGTTTAAGTGTGAACACCCAGCTGAACTGAATATGTTGCTCTGGACCTGGAAAATCCCCCTGAGGATTTTTTCCAATGCCATAAAAGGAGAATGGATGGAGAAGAGAGCGTGTGCTGCTGATTTCCCAGGGAAGCTTTCTTGTGGCTGGTTTTCCTGATATGAACTCAGCTGTTCTCCTCACAGTGAGAGGAGATGGGATCTTTGCTGTACTCGGGGTGGATGCTGTTCCCTTCAAGAGAGCTCTAGTCTTCGCCTGGCTCTAGCGCACACCCCTCACCCTTCTCACATAGAACCTTCACCTCTCTGGCCCAGACTATCTTCCACCACAGGCCTTTGGATCTCCTTGGTGCAGATCCTTGATATGAACTTGTGTAAGACATTGTAGGAGCTCTCGGTCTCCAGCTGGTCTTGTGGAGGACATTGCCATGGGCTGTAGGCTTCTGCTGGTCTCATGTGGGATGTTGCCATGGGATCCAGGGCCTGGGCTAGATTCTGCAGGTCTCTAGTGTGAGGACAGATCTCTTGCACTCTTTTGCATTTGACTTTTAGCATAAATATGATAAGATATTCCTATAAATTTATGTGTCCTGCATCAAACCTATTCCCTTGTAAACCCCCAACCATAGCAGTAGTATATTCAATGAGTACACTGAAGGAGAAAGTCAGTTTAATGGAAAAAATATTATCTGTTACATGATGTTAAACATTACATACATTGCCAGGCCTGGCGGCACACACTTCTAATAGCAGCACCTGAGAAACTGAGGCAGGAGGATCATTGCAAGTTTGAGGCCAGCCTGTGCTACGAAGTGAGTTCAAGACCAGCCTGAACTGCATGAGACCCTGTCTCAAAAAAACAACAAAAAAAATTACAAACATTGAAAATTCATTTCAAGTAAATATTTATTAAAGTAATTTAAATAGTTTTTAAAATAGTACATTGGGCACACATGTCAGTACATACACGAATGACTTGATTTAGTGCCTCAATTTTGTTTTGTTTTGTTTTAAACTACAAATACAGCTTGCTGATGCAGTGTTGGCCTACCATGTGTAGGCTTTATGTTTGATCACCACCAGGGAGAAAATCTAAACTAATAAAATAGAAGTTCACACAAATACAGAGGAGTGTACTGAGCACGAAGGCATAGTACAGTGCATCAACCGAGAACCACCAACCCACCACCGGCCCGCACCGGGAGGGCCAGTTCCACAGCAGGGCTTAGGGCTCTCTCTTCCTTCTCTCCATTAGTGAGACACCGACTTCAAAGTTTGTAGTGATATTTTCTTGTTGTAAAATTTAATAATGCAGTAAGAGAGAAATTCGTCTTCATTTAACAAATGTTCAAAGCTTAAATATTGTTTCCATCTTAATTATAGAAGTAAAAAAGGAAAGAGAGAAGGAAGAGAGGAAGGGGAGGAAAGGGAAAAAGAAGGAAGCAGGAGGAAAGCAGCGCGGGTACGGGTGGGAGGGCTGGTATACCAGTCACCTTTAATCTGGAGACCGACTTCGTTCAGAGACACCCAGAGGCAGGGTGGGCCGTGGGCCTGTGTTTGTGTGCCGCTGGGACGGAGGCGTGGGCGGCGGGTCCCTGTGGGAGGCCCTGCGGGGCGGATCTCTAGCTGGCGCTGCTCCGCGCTCTGTGCTCCTTGGCCGCCAGGAGCTAAGCAGCTGCTTCCACCAAGCGCTTTCCCCGGGGGGTGTCTGCCTCAGAGCCTGCAGCCCAAGAGCTGCAACCTCAGAAAGTCAGGGAAAAATACACTTTCTCCTGTAATACATCGGTGCCAGGTATTTGTTCTGTTAATGAGAGAGCTGACCAGCGCACTGGACAAGATGAAATTTAACAAACTGTCCTTGAGTGGAGAACTGAGGTCACAGAGCAAAAGACACCGCAAATGTGGAAAAAGACAAGTGCCTCTGAGAAGAGCAAGGTGCCGCAGACTCGTTTACCTCGGATAGATCTGTGTACTGGACTGTCCTGTAAACCGGTCAGTAATCTAATGAAGGGCTTTTCAAAAGGTGCGGGCTGGCCTGACAGCGGGAGAGCTGTTGACCGCCAAGCACATGGTGGGACCCAAACGCCCTTGTGGTCTTTTTCTCCAGGAACCTTAACGAACTGTCCTAGGGAAGACTGGAAGACCGTGTGGAAGTACCTCTCATCTCCGGCTGGGTGAGATGAGCAGCACGGGCTCTCTCCTCTCTTCTAAATTAACAAAATAAGTGCCATAGAGGAAAAGGGCAAAAAACTCTTGTCTGTGAAAACTGGTGGAAATTCATTAAAGCTGAGAGAAACAGGACAAGAAAGAAATCCTTCTCCTTGGAAGAGAACAGGAATAGCTAGTGCCCGGAACCTTCATCAGAGGAGAAGCAGGGACATTTGTGGCGGTCGCATCTTCCAAACCTAAAACCCTCATGCCTGCTTTATACGCAAATGCTAACTTTAGGAGATGGGGAATTAAGAGCTACAAATTCTCTGATAATTTTGAAAATATAAAAATGTGTCAACACAATTTCTTTTTTGCCTTTTCAGGCGGGGTTTCACTACCCAGTTCAGGCTGGCCTTGAGCTCACTGTGTAGGCTAGGCTGGCCTTGAGCTCGCAGCGACCTTCTTGCCTCAGCCTCCTGAGTGGTGGGGTCATAAGCATGCACTACCACACCTGGCTTCAATACAAAACTTTTTAAAGCAGTGAAAACTGAAACACACACACACGTAAGCTTGTATATAGTGTTTCTTTGTGCCGTCATTTGCCACCAGCGCCATTACTGTCCTCCAAGGCCCATTTTCTGAGGTCTTGGTATCCAGCCTGCGGCCCGTTGATAGGTGTGAAAGTGGTAGGGCCTGATGGGAGGACCCTGAACTATTTGGGCCATGCTTTTGAAGGGACTACGGGAACACGGATATTTTCCTAATTTCTTCCCATGGTACCAAGCTAAGCAGCTTGCCCTGCTTTTGACCGCCACTGTGCTCCACTGCCCTCCCCAGGCCCAGAAGCGACAGGGGGTCCAGACTGACACTCTGAAGTCATCAGCCACAATAAACCTTTCTTCTTTCTAAATTGACTGTCTTGGGGTTTTTGGTTTGTTTTTTTTTTTTACAGAAACAGGAACTAACTATGCTGATTGCCGCAATATAAGTGCCAGGTATTGATTTTCTAAGGATGTCTTTTTCAGTTACCTTGTTCAAGAGTATTTTAGTTGGATGAAAAGTATACTTTGGCAAGTATAGCACTTTTCTTAAAATATTCTATGTTACTTTTTCCTGATAATGAGTCAAGTTTTATGATTGTTCTTTCTTCAGAACTACTCTATCCAGTTCTTCAAACTGCTTTTATGAACCTTAGGTTTATCAATTTGTTCAGTTTTCTTTCTATTTACTTTTGCAAGCTTTTTTTAACCTTGGGTGTTTTACTATAAGGAACATCATTACAGTATGACTTGATGCTTCTAAAAGGTCTTGAATGTTTGGCTATAAGTTTTTCCTCACTTTTTGAAAATTACTTGCCAGCTTTTCTGCTGTGGTGACAGTTGAACATAAAAATCTGAATCCAGAATGGAAAGTAATAGGAGAGGAGGATCAACTGTGCCTTCGGGACTCCAGGATCTAGAGCTCTTCCAATACAGTCTTCCCTCAATGTTCCCTTAGGAAGAGATTCCAGTAGAATTCTAAAGCAGTGGGTCTCAGAATCAACGTAAAGTTTGCCTTTAAGCAGGCAAAGACTGTGTGCTGCAGACAGTACGATATTCCAGAGGGCGGTGGTGAAGCAGTGGTACCTATTGGCCATATTTGGGTCAAGTGCTGATCAACACGAAGCAAGCCCAGAATCCCATCCAGACTCAGGAAGCTGTTGCACGGTCTCAGTTCAGTGTCCCTCATGATGTGCTCGAGACCTTGGGCGGGAGAACATCGCAGCACACGCAGCTTTTCCCAGCGATTCGTACTTCCTCGCCTTCCAAATATGCTGACTCATAATATTCTACTTGTGTGTGGGTCTCAGAGTCAGTTTTCTGAAAAAGTTATCATACAGATTTTCAAAATAGCGGGGCCCCTTGCGGACCCTTGCCACCTTTAGGTTTGTTTGGGAGAACGTGGCTGCACATCAGTCCTCCTTTTCCTGTCTTGGTCCTGCCACATTAAACTGCCCCATCAGCTTTCTGGCAACTTCCAATAATTATTAAAAATAACATCGTTCATCTTCTCTAACTAGTATTGATACAGTTTTTAAAAAAGACATAATCAGATCTGTTATTCTCATAAAAGCAGTACTTTTAGAGAGCAATTTAAAATTAAATTCGAGGGTTTCTACCATTGTCAGTACTGAGACAGACAAAACTTTGATCTGATTAATACTTAATACTACTTATGTATATGTTCAGTATTTTCATATTGATTTTGTGTTATGTAATTACCAATTATTATGCAACCTTGTTTATTGTTCAAATACAGTTTTGCTTCCAAAAGGAAATCTTAGAAACTGCAATTAACAAATTTATGCAAGCATTCAAGTTACAATTTTAAGATGCAAACATTCTTAAAATAATAGTTATTTCTGCATATAATTTTCAATCTCTTAGTCTCTCTTGTGCTCACTTTTTCTTTCTCTGTATTCATAATAATTTTTTTTTTCATTTCCACATCTTAGATTTATAACTCCATCGCTGTTACTTTCCTTCAGGAAGTACCTTAAAATAAGTAAGATAGGAAATGTTCTGTTTATAGTGGCTGTTTTGTGATTTAATTACCTGACTTTCTTCCATCTGTACCTGAAGAGCCTGTGTATAAAAGTAAAATTGCATTTGATTTTACAATTTGGTCTCATCTTAAATCAATAACTCTTTCTCTAAAGCTCAATCCATACTTAAATTTTTAGGTCAATATACTTCAAATTTAGAACATATTTTCTATAAAATTATGGTCTTTTCTTTAAGAACATAATTTTAAAACAGGATTGCCTGTGTATCTCTGTTTTCAATTTCTTGTAAGCATTAAACTCTAATACACTACTTGTTCATGGACACATGTATTATTATTCAAACTTTATTTTGAGTAGGAGGGTCTACCTTTATGTCAAGTATGGTTAAAAATTAAAATAAGGGGCAAAATATAAGAATATAACATCCGGGAACACTGTATATTTTACTCAACATTTTATAAAGGTATTACATGTGTAAAAATAATAATTTATAATTTGATTACTGAACAATAATGCTATGTTCTTAATGCTTTGCTCTTAATGTTGATTCAGGTCATATCCGGCAGAATTTTATTCAGAGATTGGGCATGTTAGCAACATCTCTTTTTGTTAAAATGGATTGCTTTAGGCATTAACAACATTTGCTGATATATTATGTGATTATTTTCACATAAGATAAATATTATTTTATATAAAATAAAATCTATATTTTAAATATTTTTTATTTTATATAAAATAACTATATCTTACATAAAATAAATATTTACTGTTTTTCTTTTCATCAGCATAAAAACTGCCATTACTTATTGTTATGTACCACTTTGACTTGTTTAGGTATCTATATCTAAGTGTATTTTTTTTCCTCAGCCACACACAAGGTGGAATTTTCCTTATATCCAGAATGTGCATTTCATGCATAAATATCCAGACTCCATGATATTTAATAAGAATAATCTGTTATATATTTTCTTGGTGAAAAAAGTTGCTACTATGTAGAAGAATAAACAATAGGCCAATTTAAAATGATAGCACATATTTACTTCCAAGAATAGAGTGTCATAGTTTTGCAGCTCAACAGTACTTACAATAAGCTGTAAAAATTCCTTTAAACAGTGGCTTTAAAATATCTGTCAGTAGATACAAAATACCTCATAAACTAAGTATGTAACCACACAAATAAATAATTCCCTTATCACATGGCACCTTACACTAATGTAGACATATTAAGCATATTGCATTTTAAAGCTTTAGAGCATAATAGTTTTAATTTCTGTATCTACAACTTACTAAAAGTGCCAACTTTTTTTAGTTGAAACCCACTATGCATATTTATAGGTATTTTACATTCCCATCGGTCCTCATAAGAGGAAAAATCATACAAGCTTCCAGTCTGTAGAACTGAGTTTACAAGTTTTATTAATTGTATGACTTTACATACTTCTACACCCTCATAATGACATTTGCTTAAAGGCTCACTTCGTGCGAATTGTGTCTAAGTAGATTAGATAAGCAGAGAAAGAATATGCATTTTCCCTTATTTAAAGGTTTTCCTTGCCATATTTTATAAATAATTGTATTTTTCTTCATTATGTGCTTTTAGGAAAAAGTACCAAATTCTGTTAAGTGTCCTCTTTATATTTCTATCGTACATTAAGAGTAAAGATTACCTCTCTTCAAAAATGTTAGCTATATTAATAGGCCAACATTTTATTTATTTCATGCTCCATCTTTCTTAATATGCATCATACCAATTATGTTTTCCTTTCTTCCTCCTCTTCTCCCTTATTCTTTCTGATACGTATGTGGTATAGAATTAAACAGGAGGAAACAGTGCTTGCTGCTGAGAATAGAAGTTCTCTAAAATCCACTAATCTGCCCTAAAATCTAAAACAGTTCCTTGTAAGGGACAGGAGACTCCTATGCAAATTGTGAATAACAGGCCCGGGGTTAAGTTGTCTTTGATTCGTCTGTCTTCAGTATATGATTAAAATTTGTGTGTGCTGCTCTACATAGTTCTGGGGAACAGGAAAGCAGATCATATGATGAAAACATTTGGAGACTAATAGGCCATAGTGAAGGTAAGATCCGTTATTTTTATTTACATTCCAATAGTTAGAGTTATGTTAAATGATCTCTCCTATGTGCAAGGGAAGCTGGGACATGAGTGCAAATGTGTGTCCAGAAGAGAAAAAGAACTAGAGGTAAAATATTTGGTTTCATCTCTTTTTTGTCTCCTTCAAACCTCCTGTCCATCTCCTTCTCATAAGCAGAACAATCGCCTTATTTTTATGGGTCTCAAAGATAATTCAGATTAATCCAGATTATGGCCACTAACAATGGTAATATCTCGGTGGCTTGATACCACTTAAAGACCTTTCGCAGTCACATTACCTGCCCACTACCGCTCCCCAGAGGTCGGTAGCTACTGGCTATTTTGATCATGTAAAGAGACAGCGAGGTGAAAGTCCCACCTCAGTATCTGCTTTCATTCTCTATGGCAGAGGAGGAGAAAAGCAAACTCTGCCAACATTTCACAGGCGCTAGAAAGACACCTGCGATCCCACCTTCTGAAAACTGCCAAGAGAGACGGGCCAGGGAAAGAGTAATGTGCTTTATTCTCTCATGTTTCTCTCTGAAAACTGTCCATTTTTCTCGTGTCTGAACGCGTGTCTCTTGTTTGTTACTCTTGTAAAAACAGAAAATCGGAACCAACAAATGCCAGTGTTCCATTTCCTCCCGAACACTGCTCAGAGCTGGATCGGGATCACTTTCCTGGTTGTGAGTCATCATGCTTCTTACACCTACCTGAGCCCAAAAATGGGGCTTTAGCTTTCTAACTGCTCATATCAATTTCTGTGCAAATTACCACGAAACTGCCTGCTTAATTCTATCTATATCAGTTATTGAAAAAAGAATCTACCACTCAAACGACTTCTGCATGGGTTAAAGAAAATTTAATGCCTGAAACAAGTACAGTCGTGCATGACATAACATTTCAGTCCATGAAAAATCACATATACAAAGCAACCCTAAAGACTGTTACCTAGTGACACTGAAATGACTTCAAAGTCATCAGTTTATGTAAGTATAGTCTGATATGCATACCATGAAAAACTCATCTTTCTCTTCACGTGATGCATGGGTGCAATTTTGAAATAAGTGATAGTATAACCACATCACTGTACAAATAAATCTATATTAGACTCAAGAAACACTAAAAATCGTTATCCAGTTTCACTTTCTCCATTTTCAGTTATGGGAAGTAACTGTCTGAAGAACTTAGAGAATTCCTTAACATTTTCAATTGTGTACTGTTTTGAATAGCAAGATAAAATGTCCCAGCAATCTGCTTCATCTTACCGGGGGTATGAATTATCTCTTATCCGCAATTCACATATATACATTACATCCTGTTGGTCAGGTGCCTATTTCAGCAAATCAAATGTATCAGCATTGAAGCTGGTGATTCAGATATGCTAATGATGGAAAAATGCTCGGTTTTTGTGAAAAGTTAAAGGTATAATACTTTCTTTTTTTCTTTGCTATACTTCAGATGGTAATTAAATCCAGGGACTTTGCACTGAGGTATATCTTCAGCCCTATTTAGAAACTTATGTATTTATTTATTTTAATTTGAGAGTGAGTCTTGCTAGGTAACTCAGTTGACAAAGCTGGGTTCAGACGTTAGATTTTTCTGACTTAACCCTCCAGAGTGTTGAGGTTACAGGCAAACTCCTGAGATTTTCAGAGACCACACTCAGTAGTTTTTATTATTGTATATTGCTAACATTATTATATTTTTGTTACTTTTTGTTACTAGGTTATTGTGCCCAATTTGTAAATTACACTATACCACAAATATATATGCATAGGAGAATGGTGAACACATAGAACACAATGCTACCCATAGTTTTAAGTTTCTCCTGGCGGGTCTTAGAAGGATTTTCCCGTAGACAAAGTGTCCTACTGTAAGTGTAATATGTACAGTGTGTGTAATGGTCCCCAGAGAACAAAATTCATTTCTTGCTAATATGATGCTCCAAATCATGATCCTTATTTATAATCTATTTTCTTGAATTTTGTTTATGACTCCCTTGTCACACCAAGTTACTCTAACTGATCCTCCTACCTAAACTTTATCTCTTCATTATAAAACACAATATGGTTTTTGTCCCATTTCTATATTTTGTGTGGCTCCTGGTAAAAATAGAATTATATTTCTATGGTATACAAACTTCATATTTCTCTCTCTCTCTCTCTCTCTCTCTATATATATATATATATATAATAAAATTGATTTGAAAATAATTTATTAGGAAAAGAATAAGAAATATCACTTTATGCACTGTCTTCATAATTATATAATTATCTTGGAAACATAATTAGTTTTTCATGTCACTCATACTATGTTTTGGCATTATTTGCTTTCAGGTAGAGGAACGTTCTTTATTAAGATTCAAAAAGACAGTAACAAATTACAGCGGTTTTTTTCCCTAGTTGGAAATGCCTCTGACTTTCCTTCCTTTCCGCTGCGGCTCCTGTGAAGGGTTTCCCCCGTTTGAGCGCGGCGCACATCTCTGCGCTGCCGTGTGATCCCACTGTTTCTAATGGCGAATCGGCTGTTAAACTCACCAGAGGACCGTCCGGCCCTGATGCTGTCAAGATTCACTCTCAGTACGTGTCTGTGACATTTCTGGTTTGGATGTTCACTGTCACTCAGAATTCCCTGGCGCTCGTGCACGCACTGATCACTATTCCCAGGGGTCAGTGTTTAAGATTGTTCTTACCCGAAGAGGCCTCTTTCAATTTCTTTTCTCGCTGGTCCTCTTGGTTACAGCAGCCACCTCACGGGTCAGTCCACATCAGCAGAGAGTGTCTCATTCCTCCTTTTTAACCACCACGTCTGTTTTTAGAAGCGCGTTTAGCCTTGAGCTACTTCATGTGTATGTATGTATTTTTTATTTATTTACGTGTGTATTTATATTTAGTAAAGCTCTGTATGGGGGAAAGTATTGGAGCTTTCTTTTGTTATGGCCTGCTTCTCCTATTTAAAATCTGAGTGGTGGCTCTCATACGGAGATTGGGAAAAACTGCATGTTTCTGCCTTATTAATCTCTCCTTAGGTGCTGATTGCTTAGTGGGCAGGGAGGTCGGGCCTAAATCTTCTCTATTTGCCTGTTTTGGTGCAGAACCCACAACCACACAACTACCAGGGCATTGCATTCCATTTAGAATAATTAGCACCACAGTACTTTCCCTGGTGTCTTACCTCTGGTGAGAACACTGTCTCAATAGTGGAAGAAGGGCAAAAGTAGGAGGTCGCTTTGCTTTTCTTTATCCATTATACGTTAGCCTCAGCAGTAAGTAAATAAGGTATAAGGCCAAATACCAACGTCTTGTCATGAGCAAAGAAGAGCTCTCTGACTAGGAGGTTAAGGGAATGGTCCCTGGCTTATCTGATGTATCAGTCTTGAGTGGAACTTCTGTCTGACTGTTTTAATGAAATGAGATGACACAGGTCATGTGTGAGGGAGATAGCTCAGTGGTAGAATGATCATCCACATGCAAAAAGCTAAGGGCTGCTAAACTAACTAAACACAAAGATGGCATAGATTTTGTCTGAGATACTACCGACTCTACCATTCCTACTGAATTTTTTGATTTTAAAGAGAAAAGAACAAAAACAAAATAAAAAAAAGACAAAAACAAAAAAGATGATACACAAGATAGCTAAGATAATTGTACTACTAATCATATTACTAATTTCTGTTGGTTCATAGAAAGAACAGTTAATGTTTAATTGTTTGCTCAATCTTTCATGCCCCTGTCTGGGAATCTGAGCATCTACTTTGGGGACAACAATGTGCAGTACAGCAACCATTTTTAATTTCCGATTAAATTTTTGTAGACTTCTTAAGATATATATTTCTTTTTATTATGTACTTCAGTCCATTGCCAAATAACTAAAATAGTTGTTCCTTTTTATCTTTTCTGTGGTCTTCACCTCTGTTAATGGAGTGTGAGTCCATGTCACAGCCCATTACGCTGTCATGGTGCAAATGAGAGAGTGAAATTCTATACATATTTCATGTTAAAAACCATTTAACTTCCAATAAAACATGTAGATTGAACATCTCTTCAAAATATATCATTTTAAAACTCCTTATTGCGTAATAATAAAGTAGTACACAAGCCTTGCACCAAAAGAATGAAAGATAAATTGGTGGGAAATAAAGTTCAAATTTTTCAAAGGTGTAGAAGATAGAAGAAGATGTAATAAATAATTTTTCATAATGAAGAAGTATACATGAGATGATATTTCATGTTCACTTGTACTATAGAATAATTAATGTTTTGGATTTTTAAA
>NW_004955448.1:15813041-15832950 GCF_000276665.1 Chinchilla lanigera | reverse complement strand
ATTTTGGGCATAAAGTATTTTGTCCCAGCAACAAGAGAAAAGTAGCCAAGAGACATGGGAAGCAAGGAGAAGCAAAGGGTTCAAAAATTTAATAAGCTAAGTGCATGGCTTATACACTAAGTTCAGGGGACATAGATGAAATTAATTATCTCATTCTACCTCCTTCAAGCTATCACCACACATCTCCCCCTTCATCTACATAGAAGATAACAATAAATATTTTCTTCTCCAGAGAATTTTAGTCTGACAGATAGCAGAGGCATAGGACTGCAATACTGCATGTTTAGAAAATAAAAGTAGAAACTACTTAATAAGTTTGAATTTCAGGTACATTCAACCAAATACTATGAAACATTACAAAATTTGAATCATATAAAATGTTTTAAAGAGTATTTATAGATAAAACAAAATGAAATCACATGATTAGGCCTTAGTACATTTTCATATCTTTCAAGAATACATTGGAAGCTAAAGAAAGGTGAAATTTAAAGTACTATTAGTGAGGGAAAACAATGATATTTTGGAAACACTGGCAAGCTTCTAAAATTTTATATCTATGTTCTAGAATCAGTGGATTACTAAAACAGTTAACACCTAGAATAAAGATGTCAGGATATCTAGCAACAAGGATTATACGCAGTAGGACAAAGAGGAAAACCCCATGAAGGGAGCTGATCATAATCCAGTCGTGGGAAACACATGAGTCAGGTTGGATGAGAAGATGGAGGTCTCTCAGGAGAGCTGCAGGAAATTAAATTTAATGAGTAGAAATCAGATTCATTTGAATATTTGGTAAATACTTTTGAAAGGTTTCTGACAGCTCTTTTGAGCAAAACTACAGATGGATAAATAAAAACAGCCCTGAGGGAGTAAGAGGGCTAGATTTCCTATCTGCAGCAAATGCAGAAGCATACTGGCCACTAGAAAACAAAATATGACGAAATGTGTAAATAATCTAAATTATATAATGGGACATAAATGATAATATCAGGTGAGATGAAGAGATACCCAATTCAGATGTGCTTCCTATTTTATTTGAATTTAAAGAACGTATTTAGATGAGAGATTGGCTGACCTTTCGAGCCCTGGGGCACGTGTAGCCTCAGGAAGGATAACATGGGAGCAGGCTTCTTCAGCGCACACGTGTGGAATCACTTTGCAGCTCTTCTGACAATTCAGCTGCATTACTGGTAAAACTAAATGGGAGAAGGTGGGAAGACCTGGGTAGCTGACTGCGTGGGACTCCTAATGTGCGGACTCCGGCGGAGGTCCTGCCAGGACTGGGAGGGCCGGACAGCCGACTGCTCCTGGTGATGACGAATGCCCTCTGAACACACGCCCCGAGAGAGGCTCCCCAGGGCAACGTGTTCCTGTTCATTCCCTACTCCCAGGGCGGCTTCCGGTAAGTCGCTGCTGCCTGAAAAAGAAAAGAGAAAAGGAAAGAAAGAAAGAGGAAACGACAGCTGGCGGAATGCCCTTGTGCTGCTGTCCCTCCAACAGGAACGGGAAAAGTGCTTGCCCACGTGATAAACACACTGGATAACATTTTCCTTGTCATATGGAAAGAAAAAAATTTTGTCATCTGAGAAAAATAGATGCAGATATTCCTTATCATTTCTTTTCTTCATGTAGAAAAGACACAGGTAACTTGAGAAGTCAGCATTAAAGTATTTTATCTTATTTGTTATGCACAAGTCTACTCTGTATGCAATTACTTTTTTAAACAAGAGGATGAAGTATTTTTTTTCTGTTAGTCACTATGATCTGACTTTCTTGGCTTTTGTTATTAGAGAAATTTGAATTTTGCACTTCATTTATGGAATTTTAATAGGCAAAGTTAGTTAAACATCTGTCTAAATTATTTCTCATATAACCAGCAGTGGGATGTAATCCTGCATTCTGCATTGCAATTAGATTTACTAGAAGCGTGTAGCCTGCTAGTACCTGCAATGATTATCCAGGATTTTGCTGTTGCTAATGTCATTTACTTTTTCAAGTGAGAAATTCAACTAACGCCTTATATAGTTAATGAATGCAAACAGCACAACACATTTCAGGACCATATAAAAGGTAATTTTAGAGGATAGGACAGAAGTAGTTATTATTTGGAATGATAATTTAGAAACTTTCCTCATAGATTTTTTAGTTCTTTCACGGTAACTCTTTTCTGTCTTGTGTGTGCCCACACCCATCTTCCCGTGGTTGTTCAGATCTGTTTCTGAAATTCCTGTCCTAGTCACTGTGATGCAGCCAGCAGGATGATCATCAAAGTTTGAAAAAGAAAATTCTCGTGAAAGTAATAATGCCAAGCTGTGCCTCTGAGTTCCACCCGAATGGGAAATATTTTTCTTGAATGCACTATTTTACTGAGCTAGAAATCTAATTTATTTCCACTGGGAGGGCATTCAGATTCTGGTTCTAGTCCATAGTGCTCCACTTCGTCCATACAAAATGTGATTTGGGAATTTTTCCATTGAAAATCTAGACATGAAAAATTTTAAGGAAGCTTTAGTGGTGCCTTCAGGTTCGTAACTACATATTAGCTATGTGAATGCTGGGATAATTGTCTTCTAGAAGGCCATCAGATATTCTATAGATTCTATTTTAATATGCCCACTTATTCTCTGTATTTTCCACTGGTGTTCCAGTGGTGTTTTCTGAAGCAGCAGACTTCTTTACATCTCATTTCCAGCACGGAATTTGCATGTATCAGAAGATCTAACATTGACAGAGAGAGGAATGAATGGATAATATCATCATTCATCTCTTTCAAGTAGCTGAGTAACTAATATGCTGTTATTTTAAACAGCTGATAGCCTGAAAAGGTGATTTTTGTTGTGTGAATCAACTAGATTTCATGTTTTTCTTCACCTTTAAAAGTACATGATAGATTAAATATTTGAGTAATTTTTATTTAAGATTTCCATTTCCCTGAATACTTTAGTCTCAAGTTTTAATTTGAACTCTGCAAAATCAAGTCAGATACATAAAATAATTAATCTTATTTTATAAAAAGTAAAATATTGTGATGACAAAATATCCTACCATATCGACATCAACATGATTGGGTACATTGTTTCCTACACCTTAATATATATTTTATTTCTTCTTAACTTACTGTTTTAAATAATTCCATGATTATGATATGTGTCAGGCAGAGTTTGTATCCCAGTTTTCAGCCACTGCCATTACTGGACTGTGCTTAAAGACAAGTTATCATTAAAGTGTCTAGTTTTATTAAGTTCATGTAATTTAACTGAGGAATTGAGGTCTTAATGCCTAAAAGTTTAATACATTTGATAGACTTACTGTACTATTTTATGGCATGTATCACATAAGATCCTGCTATATTATGGACTAGAGACTCACACTTTATAAATTTTTCTCTCTTTGTTGAGTTATTACAGTGAAAATTACATTTTGAAACCAATGAATGCTATAAATAGCCAAGACATTAAAATGTGTCCCTTCAAGTTCTGTAGGAAGGAGCATTCTGCTGTGTTCCTCCGTGATAGAAAAAGTGAGCAAGCTCCAAAGTCATTGCCTGGATCTCAACTCCTCAAATCACAGTCTATCAATCAAAACAGAATTCTGCTTTGCTGTTGTCTGCTTACAGCTCCATAAAGGGATGAGATTAGTGACGAACGATCGCGTATTCTGATGCTGACACCGAAGGGTGAATATGAGAAAAGTCTGCACTTCAGAGAGGTCAAATCCTGCAGACAAGAGGCTGACATCTGGAAACACGATAATGACGCGTGACAGTTTGAAGTGTGGGGTCCCGACTGCGTTAAAGACGGGGTTCAGGGAGCTGCAAGTCATTCATGCTAACTGGCGTGTCGAGATGACATCTCTTGACAGAGAAAGGTTAGCAAACAGAACCTGAGGAAACCGAAGACAGTTTTGATGTTTTATCACTATTTCCAGCCCACTGGCTTAATGCTTTTGATTTTTGTACACTAATAATGAATGAATCTTATGCTATAATTTAAACTTATCCTGAATCTTTCATAAACATAGTAAACTTTTATTTCATAATTCAATTGTGAATATTTTTTATTGTCCTCAGAAAATGTTTTTCAGACACTTAAATCTCAGTGACAAAATCAAACGTGAAAGTTACTTTATTTTAATCTCACGAGGATGCACACTTCAGGATTTGTGTGGGAAAATCCCTCACAAAGTGGGCACACTATGAACTTCAACATATTCCCAACTTTTCACTTTACTTTTGATCTGCAAATTCATGAAATATAGGAGAGTTTGGAATATTTTTTGGGTAAAGTAAATTATCTTTTCCATTCAAGGAGAATAATGCTGCTGACCAAATGCGCTGCTAATTTTACCAAATTCTTTACGAAAGAATTTTGGTCCAATGGTAACACTTTCTAATATTTCAGAATATATGTACATATAGAAGGATAGCTGGGATAATTGTACTGCTGATGTCTAATGGTTTATTGAAAAGAACAGTTAATGCCTAATTTTTTGACCAATTTTGCATGCTTATAGCTGATAATCTGAATAACTAATTTGAAGACAACAATATGCAATATAACAACCTTTGGTGAATTCCTACTGTCTTGTCTAGTAAAGCTCTGTATCATTTCTAATTTTTTTGTTTTTATTTTTCATTCTCTTTAAAGGTTTGATTGATCTTGTAGTCTTACATCTGGTAATCTGAGCAACTTGGTTGAAGATAATAATATGTAATATAACAACCACAGTGAATTCCTATCATTTTGTTCTAAAACCCTGTATCATTTTTAATGTTTTCTTTGTGTCTGTGTTGTTGGTATTTTGCTGTTGTTCTTTTTTATATCTTTTTGTTTTCTAAAAATTTATTTTAAAAATAAAAGAAGGAAAACATATTAACAACAGACATTCATTTACAAAATAGCATAAGAGCAATGCAAGTTTTCCTAAAAAACTCATAGAATTTTGTATCATGAGAGAATAAAAATATCTATACTCAATCACATGCCATATCAGTACACTTTTTAATAGTGTTATATGTATTTTTATCAAGCACATATACCCAAACCATATAACCTATGGGATCTCTCCTACATTCATATAATTATTTACCCTGATGCATTATTTCATTTTGTTGTTATTATTATTCAATAATAATAAATTCAATTATACTAAACATTATTAATGCATTTATTATGATGTTGGTTTCATGGAAACACACTTGGTTGATCAGTTGTCCTTTGGGCTATTCTAAAATAAAAAGAAAGCTAAATTTCAAGGCTGAAGACTATGTCTGTAATCTTGATTGTTGGTTTGACTATGTCAGCAGCCTCCTGAGTGGTGACTGGACAGTGCGGGTACTCACCTCATCAGTGGATCAGTGCTGCAGGGATTGTGTCCGGTCTCTGGTGTCTTCCTCTCAGCCTCTTCCCTGGCTCCCCACTCCCTGGTTGTGACGAGCCTTACCAACTGTCTTTTCCCCACGCCTTTCCAACATGTGTCTGTCCTGCAGCCTCCCAGCCATGAACTGAAGCCTCAGAAGCTGTAACCCTAAGGTAAACCTCTCCCCACTCACACTGAAAGTTTCAGGTATTTTGTCCTAGTGATGGAAAGCTGACTAATTTAGCAACTAAATATACATAAAAAGTGTTCAGAGCCGATAATTCAAATTTTAAACTGATGAAGGCTTCTTAATTCCACATCTTAAAGATCATGTGGAGAAAGAAAAGTAAAACAGGCACATACTGTGAAATATCACCTTTTTTTAACCAGAAATCTGTGAAATATCACCTTTTTTAACCAGAAATAATGATTACATAGATTTGATGGTGAAGATATTAAAAGTTTGCCATTCAAAAATGGTAAATAGCCGGCAGTGGTGGCATACACCTCTAATCCCAGCACTCAGGAGGCTGAGGCAGGTGGATCGTTGTGAGTTCGAGACCAGCCTGGGCTACAAAATGAGTTCAAGGCCAGCCTGAACTGCATAGAGAGACCCTGTCTCAAAAAGACAAAAAATAGTAATAATAATGATAAACAAATTCTATTAATTTTCAATTTCATTTTCAGAGGTCCATGGATATATGCATACATCATATGCTCATTCATGTAAAAAAGAAAAGGAGAAATATCTATATACTGCACACACACTGAATTAAAGAAAGGTGAACTAGTCCCTCTTTTGCATAGAAGAGGTTGAGGTGAGGCACACATACACAGGATGGAAGAACAAGAGAGAATGACATTTATGAAGAAATAAGGTGGAAAAAATCGAACTGAGTTGATTAAGTGTAATTTAAATGCTCAGGACAGCATTTGGCAAATTGATCAGTTTAGAATAGTTGGTTCTCAGCTCTCGATATACATTAGGCTCAACTTTGCCGTCATGCTGATGCCAAGGTCTGATGCCAGCGGTTTTGAGTCACCGATTCTGATGTCTATTTGCATTCCTTGGGTAAGAGTGAATATGCAAGCGACAATGGGAACTACTTTTTTAGGCTTTTTGCATAGGTACACAACGTTTTGGGGTTTATATATACAAGTAAGAACTATAATAGAAGAAGAATAGATACTAGCATCTTCTAAAATGCCTACTATTTGTGTGGGAGTGAGTAGCAGTTCCTCTTGAGCTCCATTTTCACCGTGCACAAAGTAAAAATATTGAACTGAATTGTGTTTCATTTAAGTTCTATAAAAACTCCATAAAATGTCTGAAGTAATCACTCATGTTCAAATTACAGAGTGTTATCAGAGCTGAGTGACAAGACAATTGCAGATAATATACTTGGAATTAGTTGTTGATATGCTGTATTTTCTATAAATACTTGCTCTGAATGTTACCCAATGGGAAACACATTGTTTTTTATGGATAGTATTATAATAAAATATAAGAAATTGTATCTGACATCACAAGTCATTCCAATTTCAGATCTGCTCTATATATCTGATACAATCTGTGTGTTTGACTTCATTAAATTTTGGTGTCATCATATTAAAAATATTTATAGCATATGGATATATATATGTATTTTATTTGGCATCATTATTCAGACATATTATGAAGGTTAAAATAACACTGTATGTGTAAATTATTTCATAAAATTAGAAGACATGGGGCATAATATGAAACCCTGAAGAATACAAATACAAGAATTTCCAGATTGGGAGGAATTTCATTTGGAAATATCATTTAGTAAATTGTAGATTTGAACTTTTAGGGATTGGTTAATCTAAATATCCTAAATAAAATTTTAATATCAAATAAAGTATATTTTACCCTGATTTCATATTGAGTGCCATAGTTATTTTGAGGATATTTATCTTATTTCAAAGTAGTTATAAGCAGTTGGCTTTATAATACCAAAACTTCTCAGAATGAAAGAGAAATAATATTCTCAAATAGATGCACACATGTTGTCTTGCAGATAGATTAGTATAAAAAGGTATTTTTCTAGATATACGGATATGTCTTTAAAACTTTTTTGGTCAACCATAACTCAACTGTAAAACACAGTACAAATGTGAGTAATGGTAACCAAAATTGTTTTACTCATTTATTTGTTTTTTATTATTTACTGATCACTTACTGTGCATTAGATTTGGAATAAATAACAAAAAAAAAACACCCTTTTTTCTCACATTGTTTACACAGTGCAGGGGAACATAGACCTTGATAAAGAAATTTATGAAATAAATGTCCAATTTTTAATGTACAATGTTAGTTTAAGAGCTTGAGAGGATGTAACGGAAAGCATTTATGAAGAAGTGAAAGCTTAAATTCTGAAAATTAGTAGGTGTAGTTTTCTGCAATGGATGAGAAAATATTTGGATGTAAAGGCATTTACGAATCCACGTATCAATGAGGAGGCCATCCCAATGAAAACATATCGGCTATAATAAAATGTGTTTAACAAGAATAATGTAAAATCAGAAGGACATTCCATGCTCAGAATGCTGTAGGAGCGACTATGAAAGTGTAAATTGCATCCGTATTCACTGGTCTAATTTTAAAGGATGTCCTATCATTGCAGCATATATTAAACAAGAGCTGTTACATACGACCACCCACCTAAAAAATAACCACCCCCATGTCATAGGTAAAAAGTACTTAATTATATGATGAAAAAAAATGACCAAATTCAGAAAAAGTCCACAGTTTTTACCTTGAGGAATTTCTGCTGCTGCTGTGTGCCTCTAGGTCCTTTCCCATGTGGTACATCGCAAGATATGTTTCAGACCTGACCATTTTGTCCTTGCAAACTCTGGGTCATATGCTGTGGATAATCTCTCTGGTGTTCAACTCTTATAATATGCCTTGACAAATGATACTAAGATAGCTTTTTGATTCAGAATTATTTTAAAAGAAACCCCACACAAGCTAAAACTAAATTATGTACAACCCATTTATTGAAGACAAAATATGTATACCTGTGTATAGAACTGAAAATGATTAATATCAAATTTACTTATAAAATTGAGACTTTTAGAATTTTCACCCAAAATTTTACTTCCCTTTTACTCAAGAATGTTATAATGCAGTCTGTGTTCCTAAGACTTGGTTTGGACATGGTTTTATCATTTAGCAATAAGCTATTGCAAATTTACCCAACCCTGGTGCCTCTATTTTCTCCCGTATTAATTAATATAGCACTCTGAGTGGATCAGCGATCTTTACCATTGTTTGTACAGCTAAACTAACAAGGAACTGGTTTTTAAATTTAAGACCCACATTCAGATTTAATGAAATGGATAGGATTAATTGGCCTGTTTTATTATCATTATTATTTTGAAATTCAAAGTAATTGAAATGAGCAATGCATTCTGAGAATCACTACACTAGATTACTCCAACTTTCATTTCAGTTCCCAAAAATAAAAGTCAGGAAGTACAAGAAAAAATAGTTTGCTAAAATGAAAAATCATTTAATTAAATGCTTGCTTTCTGTGGAATTTTTTTTTCTTTTTTTTTTCTTTTTTTCTTTTTTAGCTTTTCAGATGAAAGAATAAGAAATTTGAATGCTAACCATGTGCAATATGATTTGGACTTAATTTTTCTAAGAGAAATAAAATCTATGTAGTAAGAGCTATGCAGGGAAACATAGACTTTGATATTGGGTGTGTAATGTGTTATTACTTTCAAACAATAGGATTTTCAGACTTTCAAAGTTTTAGTTCATTAATTTGTTAATAATGAATGTATTATAATACCACACACCTGAAATAGTGAGTATGCCAATTCAAATTACTATTATTTGAATTACCCAATTAAAATACTACATTATTATTTTAAATCCTTTGCTCTATAACTATATACTTTCAAGCAAATTAAAATAAGAAAGCATTTCCTTATTCAATCTATACCCATTTTGAATTGAGTCCATCATAGTAGAGTAATTTACACTCTTATAATCTTGTATTGCTCTGAAGTTCCCTTACAAGGTCTCTCTGTTCAAAAACAGAAATATTCAATCTGCCATGTTTTCACTTGCGTCCAAATATGAAATACATTATTTTTCCCTACTGTAAAAAGTCATATCTTCTATCTTTTACCGTTAATGTCAGTTGTGAAAAGATTTTATATATTGATGTAGAAGTAGCAGTATATGTATTGAATTGTCATTTTGCTTTGCTGTGAGAATAACAGACATATCTAAATGTTCTCTGAATTCACATAAGTAAGGAATTGCCTCTTTGGTATTTGAAAAGGTTGTTGAAGCTTAGTGAGGTGCTGGTCATTAAAAGACAGCCCTGCATAAAGCTTCCATAAATATGTTGGAAGTGAGACATATTTTACTCTATTTAGCATTTATGCAGCGTTTTTGAAAAGTGCATTTTTATTAGAGGCTCTCACAACAGTCTTATGAGCTTCCTCTCGTGTTATGTTCAGTTAGAGCTGGATAAATTAAGGGCCAGAAGAGCCAGGCGTTGCTTAAGGTCATGTGGCATCCAGGCGGCAAAGGAAGCCCAAATTACCTCTCCAAGACCTGACATTTCCTTCATGTTATTTATCCTCCACGAGCTGTGCCGTCCATTTTTTCCTCAGAGGAAATATTTTTTAGGTAGAATCAGAAATACAGCATTTGTAGGTAAGCTTGGTAATTTACAGACAGCTATTTTCAAAAAGGCAAGCAATGACACACTTTCACAGTATCATTTGAGTCTAAAACCTATTCTTAAATTCATGGTATCTCTTCTAATCACATATATAAGAGTTTATTATTATTTTAAAGGTCATGTTATATGTAGCCTATCTCCTTCCTTACAGGGAAACTTCAGAGTTTAAAAGACCAAAGACAGAAAAACGAGCAAGCATCAATGTTGGAGGGAAGCCAGGAGGAAAACTTACCGAAATAAATAATTCTTAAATCTTGGAATGGCACTTTTTCCTAAGTTTTACTGTAGTGTAGTGGGATTGTTATAACCTATTAGTGATTCTGAATACACTATATGATATAAAGATAAATTCATCTTCTTCAGTATCAAAAAACCCTCAAAAATGCCCATTAACTTCATGCAGTTATGGAGTAAATATGGGATTAATATTTCTTGTGAATGACACATTTTAATATTGAACATTTAATATTGACACATTTAATATTGATTATTAAATGACAATTTAATATTGAAGAAATGTCTTCTCAAATTTTACCAGTCTGCCTATGTCTGCTAAAGCAGATCTTGAAGTTATTTTTATCTGATTACAAAACTTCCTACTTTCTAACTGTATCTACAATTCTTAGGACAATTGCATTTCTTTGTTCTAGTTGAATTTGTTACATAATATATATCCCAAAATAGCAAGGCTGCAAAAGAGCCCTCATGGAGTTATTTAATTCTGATGGTCCTTCACAGATTTTATTATTGGGATAATACTTGATTTTTAAAATCTTTTTTGCCTTTTTGCATTTACTTTGGCAATTGCTAACATTTTGCCCAAATTTTGAACCATATAAACTTATAATATAGTAAGATGTATTGTCTACAGTAGTTTTGTACTGCAGAATTTATTTCTGATATATAACTTTGTTGTTTTCATATTTATTATTTATAAATGTCTCCCTCATGAATGTCAATTCTATCAGTTCTGACATTTTTATCCATCTTCTTCAATATTGTAGATTTAGTATCTATATCAACATCTGGACCAGAAAATGTTGTCGATAAATATTTGTTGAATTAATCAATGAATTAGTACAAATTTTGCTTTGCACTTCTCATTTAAGCTAAGCAAAAATAATATACCAAAAAATTCTGCAGTAAATGCCAGTTTTGCTTTGTTCTAAAAGAGGTTATAGGAACACATGTTTGCACTCCCTCACATAATTTAGATGACATAATTTGGTTGACAGTAGTGACATGAAGTGTTTCATGGTGAAAGACAAAACTTACAGGAAAAATGTAAATCTTCAAACATAAATTCTAGTAATTTTATTTCAGGGACCTACATCTGGTGATGACAATTTACACTCTTAAAAAATATGCAAAAAAAAATGCAAACATTCTATAAAATCATCTACACCATGACTTGAATACTGTATTTGAATTGCAAAAACTCAGCTGAATTCATTAAAATATTATACATAATATATAATATATTATATATATATTCTCAATACTCAGATTCTTTGGACCTTTGTGATTTTAGTAACTAAGTAATCTAAACACATGGGATTCCATTCTCAGGAACAAAATATTATAAAATGAGATCAGTACTGTATATAATACAAAAGTAATCAGATGACCTCAAATGGTGGAGAGTGCTAAGAGAATTATTTTGTGGTACAAAACAAGAAGTCCATATTGGAATTCTTACCAGAGGGCAAGAAGGCATCAACTCTATGAAACTTTTGTTTTTGAGACAGGGTCTTGCTATGCAGTTCAGGGTGGCCTGGACTGACTCTGTAGCCCTGGCTGGCCTCAAACGCGTGGTAATTGTCCTGCTTCAGCCTCCCGAGTGCCGGGATTACAGGTTCACACCACCATACCTGGCTCAACTCTGTGAAAGGGCCTGAAGAATTGAAGAGGTAAAGCATTCTAGGGCGGAAACAGTACTGGAAAGCACTAAGATACCACGTATTCCTAGGGCAGCCAGAGAGAGACAGTGCTATCCAGGCATTCTCAGCAAGCATTTCTAGAGCTGCAGACCCGCGCATTTTGTGATGGCACCTTTGAGGTCCACTGAAGGCAAGGGAAGGGGCTGCCTTACGACACACTGACCCGGTGATGGATCACTATTCCATGCAGAAGCCTACTGCACAGGCATTTATCCATTTCTTTTTTATTTAGAAGTCCATTTTGCAATTTTTGTGTGATTCAAGAATTTGCAAGAAAGATGGGTACATACAAATATTATTTTTTTTACCATCTGGGGAAGTTAAGGGAAGAATAAGTTCCCTAGAAATCAAGTGCCACAGGCTGGTAACATCCTTAAAATTCAGTATCTGAAAAATAAAAATTCTCAGACCATGTAAAACTATAGGGTGTTCTATTATTTAAAATCATGAATATTAAAAAACTTCATTAGTATTAAATAAAAACTATATTGAATCTTACAGTAAAGAAGTAAGGCATTTCCCCCCATGTGAAGACTAAGGTAATTGGAAGATATGTGATTATAGCTTTGTTTCTACATGCTTTTACATTTCAGTTCTAATAATACATCTGTGCCATACTTTGGGGGATGGCATACATAAATTTTAATCATTTAAATCCAAATCATTTAAATTTTATCAGTTTTTAAAATACACAGTACTTATTAAAGCAATGAATTACAATAAAAATGCTGGAAGCTCCCTCTGGTGTTTCATCTCTCTGCTTTCCTTTATTCGTCTGTGCTTGCAGTAGGACGCTGGCGTCCATCTCGCGGGCGGGCGCGTGAGCACAACGCAGTCTGCTGCTTTCTTTCGTGCTCGTCCTCCTCCCACTCACGCCTCTTTCTCCACCTCTAAATCCCTTTTCCCCACTCTTATTTTTAGTTCAAGTTCCTGACATACAGTGTATGCATCCATTCAAGTTATTAGGTTCCCGTAGATGACGTATCTTAATTCTGGTTACTTCACACAAGCTTAACTATCATACAAGCTCAAGTGTCCTATCGTATCTCTCATTTGAGAAAGGCTGAGTACAAACAGAATTCAAAGGATGCATAGGCAGTAAAAAGAGGGTAGATCTCTTGTAAAACAGACGGGTCCAAGACACAGAGAGCTAGGGAAAAGGGGAAGGGGATGCGGACATAGCCTTCAAATATTTCAATAACTATGTACATTATGTTTGCTATGTGTTCATAGTACCATTCCCAACGTCTAGAAAACTGATGTGTAATTCCTAAACAGTGGCAAAATGTTTTATAAAAGCAAGTGTTGCTTTTCCTAAGTGTTGTCAGCCTGAGAAGTAAATACTTATACTAAGTCACTAGCGCGGACTTGCTCCTTTGTGCATATCCTGTGCTCTGGAAATTAATAAGAGAACACAATGATGGCTTTATCATTCATTTCTCAATTTAAACACTGAATGCATATTTTTAAAATAATGTAAATTAATCATTTTTTCTAGCGAATATCACTGTTAATGTCCATGTTTTTTCTAATTGTTTGCTATAATATATATCTATGAAGTAGTCTAGATTTATAGAAATAGGTAACCATTTTACTCTATCCTGATTTATGTTTCCTCATCAATGCCAAAGTATTTAAATAGGTCAGTGCATAAACTGAACTGATATATGCATCGATATAGCTCACATACCTCAGATAATGTCACTAAAATTTGCCAAAGTGCAATTTCTTTGCAAATATTACTCCTTTATAAATGAAATCATGTGTATAAGGTTTTTATATAAATTTAAATCTAGTCAAATTTGATGGCCTGAGAAATATGTTCATAGGAGAAAAAATATATATATACTTTATTTTTGCATGTCCTAGTATGGCCTTTAAGGGTTTCAATTCCTTGATCATGAAACTCTACCTTAGTTTCCATAAGTGACAACCATGAAGGAAAAAAGCTTCCTATACTACCTTATGAACTGCTGTCAAGACCATGTTAAAAAAAAAAAAGGAAAGGTTAAATAGTACCTGAGGTATAAAGCTGCTGAAATTCCCAAAGCTACCTAATGTATAACAAGAAAGTGATGCTGGTGACAGAAATAGGGAGCGTCTTCTATCGGCTGGTTTTCCCACCATTGTGGGCGACTGTGGCTTTTGCTGTGGCTAAAGGTGTCAGATTATATTGACAGCTGTTAATTTACTATGCCTGCTAATGTACTCAACTTAAAAAAATAATACACAAACCAAAAAGTGACCTTGGAAAGTATAGATCCAAATTTTTAAAAGTACTGCCAATATCAAAATATTGAAAAATTCCATGTAAATACTCCATCTCTAGGCTTTTATTCATAAAGATACAAAGTCTAGCAATATTAGTGGATATCTCAAACAAGAGTTTCTAATTGGAGCTACATAGCAGCAATTCTCACCATAAGCAAGGGTATGGATTTGCAGCTTGCCAGTCCCACTACACTTGTATCTGCATGTATCTAGTGTATTTCTACCTTTAGTTGCCCAAAGCATCTTGTAAACATCTATATAAGCCCAACATCTGCTTTAGAATATTGTAAGTTGATCCAAGATTAGAAATAACAGTAAGACTAATTTTAAATAAAAAAATCTTCTCACTCTGGAGTTCTTCCTTATATGTGATAAATACATTTACCTACTACATTATTTCTTTTTATGAAGATTTTGAGAAATACTTGATGTAAATATGTTAAATAGCCTCCATGATGGTAAGTTAATTTATCATTTTCTATAACTTTATTGTATATTTATTAATTGCTTACATCATTTAGTTTTTAGCCATCGAGGCTCAATTCTCTTTCCTAGAGAATGCACACAAGTTTTTACTGTAGTGTCTACAAATCTTGTGTGGGAAAGGAACAGAATGAAACGTCTCATAAGTAAAACAGTTAGCCCGTTGTGTTTCCGTTGCGCAGAGCGCCGCTATGGCCTCACACACTCCTAAGAGGAGCTTCTCGGAGGCGACTGGCTCGTGGCTGTGTGAGGATCATCGGGGATTAGTCCACGCCCGGTTTACAGCTGGGTGTGACGTTGGTGGGTGAAGCCAGCGGGGAATACGTACTTTATTGTGGGTGAGGCCGGAAGGGTATACACGGTGTCTCTCCTTCTCCCTGGAACCCTGTCTGCTATGCCATGGACTATTTCTCTCCTGCAGTGTCCCTCTGCCCCGACCTAAACCCAGCTGGCGGTGGTTGAAAGCCTCTGCTGTGAGCCACACTAACCCTCTCCTTTGACTTTTGTCTTCTGTGTGTGTGTGCACGTGCACGTGTGTGTCGGGTGTTTTATCCCAACAAAGAGAAAGTAACTGAGAAAAACCTAAGCACAGTTTGCATTGTCTTGTTTTGCACATATTGAAGAAAGCCACGCTCACCAATCATGACTTAACGTGTGCGCCTGAGCACAGCCGCGGCCATCTGCACGGCTCGGATAAGTGTAAGTCGTGAAGATGTGTCACACTGCCCTCCTTTACTTGAGTGCACCTACTCCGTGAGCCTTTTGTGCATGTCAGGTTCATTTCTTTAACTATGGGTACAGTGAGCTCAGACACTGCGTTGTTATATAGCAATATATGTTTATTATCTCTTTTCATCAGTTACCCAAAATTGCATAAATAATATGTGGAAGTTTTATCCTGAATAAAAACATCTTAGGTCTGCTTTCTTCGTAAGATCTAAGTTTGACTTACAGGCTTGTTGGAAGTATTGATACTCCTGGCTGTGCCGATATACAATTTCAGGAAAGTCAATCATGTTTTAAAATACATACATTACTTTGGTAGTGGTATTTCTTGTTGCTCAGACACAACACCGGACACCCATAACTGAAAGAAGGAAGTATTGTATTTAGCTCACACTGTCAGGGATGCAGTGTACAGTCAGCTGGCTCCAACATAGAAATATCATGGCAGAAAGTGTGGTGGAAAATTGCACGGCAAAATTGCTGAGTTCTCGGTGGCCAAAAGCAAAACGGGAAAAGTGAACAAAGTGAACAGAAAAGTGCAAGCCCGTATGGAGGGGCTGAGACAGTTCGAAGTTAATGCCCAGAGAACTTTGAGAATTTGCATAACAGAGAATCTTGGATTTCACTTCAAGTAAGATGTAGAACCATTGAGTGTTGAGGAAACTCCCAAGGAAAAAGACAAAGGGAGCTCTGATAACAATACAGGTGAAACATCAGGATGTACTGATCAGGGTGACAATGGAGAGAACAGATGAGTCCCAGACACATCACAAAGGGAGGGCCTAAAGGAGTTTCTAAAGTACTCATTTTGAAATGAAAGAAGTGTCAAGGACACCTCAAATGATTTTGCAGTAAAAAAGAGAATTGGCATAAAAGACCTTTGCGAAAGATGTATGGAAGTAGTTTGTGTAGGAAATCGGCCATTCTGTTTTATACATACCGTCACTGAGATGTTTGTTGGATTGTAAAGTGAATGTATTCAGGTGTCCTTTGCAAATGTGAGTAGAGGTCTTGAATTGAGATAAAATTAAGGAACCAATAGCAGACATTTGAGACATAAGAAGGGCTCCAAAGGAATAGCAAAATCTTTACAAATAGTTATAAAGTGTTCTTTCTGTATTTTCACCACATAGAAGAAAAGTAAATATATCAACAATTTGACTAATCCTCACCTTGGAAGGGATCAGCTAATAAATTAGTGCCTGCGAGGGAAATTTTTATGCATATACATTTATATATCTCTATGTACATGGCTACTTCTTTATGTCTTCTGAGAAAGAATGAAATTTTAATTTTGAAGTTCTCTTAAGAGTTAAGGTAAGGGGACAGAGCTGACCACTGGATTTAGCAATGTAGATGTTATGGTTATTTGGATAAGAACAACTCTTTTGAGATGTCAGATGCAAAAATCTCCCTAAGGTATAATTATGAGATTATTTCAGAAGAGCAAATAGAGAAAACTGTTATAAGCAATGTTTTTAGGGAGGTATTTTGGCTGCTTTTAGTTTGTTTTTGAGAGAAAAGCAAAGACAATCTAGTTATATTTAAAGCTATAATAGGATAAAATTATTTTAAAATGATCAGGTGATCATGTTTACATTTTAACATATGTATTTGTTTAAAAGACACACAAAAGACAGGAGGTAGAACAGGATTGAAGCTGACTAAGGTCCTCTGTCGAATCAGTCATCCAAATTCGGTAAGTACTCATGCTTACCTTCGAGGCTTACCTTCTTCAGGGTGCTCATAGTCAAGATCCTTACCTAGTTCGATCTTCAAAACTATTACTTAAAATCATATTCTAAGATGACATTTTTTTTGTGTGTGAGGCACCATTCTACACAGTACACATTACTTTTATGATTTTTGATTTAGTGTTTATTATATTAAAAAATGTATATGTTTTACCAAAAGCATGTGATACATTTAATATTTCCATTTATTTTACTCCGATATATTTTACAAACACATGGAACATTAAACATGTGTAATTTGTAGAGTTGGTTTTATTTACAGTAGTGACTAATACATTTCTCTCTTTTAACATACTCAGCAACTTAGTAGTGTAAGAAAATTTTCTCCTTAAGTATAGTTTGACTCCCGATGATTATAGCTACTTACTGTTAAAAATGCATTGTGTATAGCTATGTAAATTCTAACTTTTAGAAAATATATGAATGTACTTTTCTATATGAAAACTAAAACTACAAAGGATAAATACAGAACTTCATGGTCAATTAAATTCCACACAAATATTGTTTGCAGAGACACTGAAGAATCTTTAGCTATTTATTAATAAAATTATTCTTATTATTTGTTGATTTGTTTCTGGGATAATTTTTCATAATTTGCTATTTATTTTGGGAATTTGATTAATTGCCCTTTCCCTAAGATGAAAGTTCCTTAGGAATTTATAATTGGTTTATTCACCTCTCTATATTAACAGATTACCCTTAGTCTAGCACAGTATATTGTCAAATAGGGACTAATAAATTTGTTAAACTTGTAAAATACATTTATACCCATCAACCATTTTTGCCATTCAATTCATTTTTCCTTGACAGCATGTATAATATCTTCTAAAATGTACCATTTAGTCTTTAAGAATTCTACATAATATTGTTTTACATGCTAGGACATTTTCAACTATGGGAAGGATTTTTCTCTGTTTTAAAGTAATTAACATAATTATTCATACAAACTGAAATACTGGTAAATATGATTATTATCAATTAATGAAGAAATGAAGCTAAGAAATATCAAGATCTTGTCAAAGGGTATGCCAAAATCATTTAACATATTTGCACATAACCTGAGCAATTTTATCCCAACTAGTGCTCTTAACTGCTGTGTCCTTAACAATTCTTGAAATACCAATGAATGTTTAACACATCACACTAATTAAAGAGAGCTGTCTGCAAAATTCAGCCATTAGTTACACCATGTCTATATGACCTTTAAACTGTAGGACAAATTTCAAGTCATATTTTTCATACTTTGAGATCATTTTCTGCAAAGACATAAGAGGAAGAGGAGAAAAGATCATCCAAAATAAGAACAGAAATTGCCCCTGAAAATCCAGTCAACTTACTGTTAAATTCACAATCGAATTTTGCTGAGAATACAGGATTACAAGGTAGCTCACTTATTTACAAATAATTTAAGGGGAAATATTCAGAATTATAATGGTGTCAGAATCCAAATGTCATAATGCCTTGAAAATTAAGCCATCTCAGAAGTAAAATCCAATCCACACAATAGGGTCACACGTGAATTATTAATTATTTTAGTTAGGAAGGAAAAAGTGGGATTAAATTTGTATTTATTCAAATGTATTTGTTAGATTTCCTGTTGGCAATAGAGATATCACATGGATGGACACAATTTATAATTTATAAATAAATACATGTAAATATATGCACTTTTGTTAAAATTACTTTCAATAGAATCATGTGAGATCGGAATAATTTTGAAACTGATTACGGGAACTGAATACCTGGTAACAAGTTTATTAAGGATTAACATATAGTGCTGTCAATTATTATTCTGAGATGTTTGTATCTGCAGCTAAATACCATGTGCAAAATCCTACCAAGTCTTACTGTATTTTGAAACTGTTTATAACTGTCAACATATATTAAGACATTCTTCTTTCCTTTTGAGCAGCCTCTTTCCTTTTCACAGTATCTAGTGTATGTTTTGGATTTTATTTACTCTTTCAGGTCCTTACACTAGTGAGACAATACGATGTTTACACACACAGGTCTAATTTATTTCACTTATGAGTATGGTCTCTAGTTGCATCCATTTACCTATAAAAGCCTCAAGGTTATCTTTATAGCTAAGTAATACTCCATAGCATAAAAAACTCACATCTTTTCATCCATTCCTCAGTTGATTGGCATTTGGGTTGTTTCCAAGATTTAGCTATGACATATTGCACTCCTATAAAGATGGATGCATATACATCGCCATGGTATGATGTTTTCAATTTTTTTTATCACTTTTGCATGTCTATATCTGGTAATCTGAGCAACTACTTTGAAGATAATAATATGCACTATAACAACCAGTGTTGATCTCCTATCATCTTGTTTTGAAATTCTGTATTGTTTTTAATGTTATTTTAAATTTTTATTCTGTTTAAAATAAAAAGACATTTTTTCCTCAATGATTTTTTATTTGTTTTATGTTCACACAGGCCACTCATGTTTTTAAATCAAATTCACATACAGGAATTTTTTGTTTAATTCAAATATGTGAAACAATTTTGAAGGACTAAACTCCACTCCACTGTGAATTCCATTTATGATATTCACATAGCACTCTTCAAAAACATCATTCTATGACTTTTCTTTTTCTTTCTTTCTTTTCTTTCTTTCTTTCTTTCTTTCTTTCTTT
>NW_004955448.1:15720399-15812941 GCF_000276665.1 Chinchilla lanigera | reverse complement strand
CTTCCTTCCTTCCTTCCTTCCTTCCTTCCTTCCTTCCTTCCTTCCTTCCTTCCTTTGCTAATGGATAGCAAATAGGTAACTCAATCACTCGGAAATTACACACAGTTAGCTCTTCAGTGCCTGTGGCTGATCACATCTTTACTCTGCCTCCGTGGTTTTCATTTAGTATGGACAAAATTTCTGTCCATACTTAGAATGAAAGCAATCAACTAATTTTTTGTTCTTCCTTTTTATCCTAAAGCACTGGAATTCCCAAAATGAATCACTGGAGACTTTCAGCTAGCAGTGGCTTTTGGAAGTTGTCTGTTCCTCTACCATCCCTGTTGAAGTAAATGTCAGCGAAGCTACTGCATTCATTCTCTCTCCTGTGATCACCTGTGAGTGAAGCATTATGGGAGGTAAATGTTATCCTCTCTGTGATAGTTCGGTGTGAACACCTCTTCTTTCGGGGCAGGGGCTACCATAGGAGGTTGCATGCTAAGATTTGTATCTGGGTGTCCCCCCAAAGCCTCATCAGTCATGGGGCAGGCTTCTAGAGTTCACGATTGATCCATGGTCCAATGCTGGGATTGTGGGTGTGAGTGCTGCACCCGCCCTGGGGCCAGTGGTTTGCATACAGTGTAAGGGAGGGAAAGGGGCTGCTTGCCATCTCTCCTCCTTTTGCTCTGGTTGCTTTGCTGTCTTCTGCCACCATGACCTGTTGCCTCTGCCATGTGCCACTCTGCCCTGGAGTCAGCCAAGTATGGACTGAAACCTCCACAGACTGTGAGCTAAATAAACTTTTCCATCCTTTACTGTGGGTGTCCAGTATTTTGCCTCAGAACGAAAGAAGAGAAACCAAGACATTGCAAAATAGGCAAAAGAAAGGCACCTTATGTAATATTTTAAAATATTTGTGTGTATTTTGGAAGTTTATATCTGGTATATCTTTAAAACAATTTTCTATCATCTTGTTTTGAAATTCTGTATCGTTTTTATAGTCTTTGTGTTGTTTCACTTTTGTCTTTGTTTTTGTTGTTTTGCTTTTGTTATTTTTAAAATAATAAAACAAAAAACAATTGTGCAGTTATTTGAAAATCGTGTTATTTTGTAACATCTTATTTTTGTTACGATGACATGTCAAACATAATTTATTCTATTTTTAAAAATATTTTCTTTTATGGAAAAAAGGTAAACAACACTTCATAACAAAATAATAGAAGAATAACAATAGTTAGTACATTACATAATATTATCTTTAAAGTAGTTATTCAGAGTACAAGAAATGGACATAAAATATTCTCCAATTGATGCTAGCACAAACCTTTCTTTTCAATGAACATAAATAGAGACATAAATAGACTGACTTGCATTTTTTACCTTTTTCCTTATTTCCTTTTCTGTTTCCTTCATTCTCATTCCATTTTTCCTTTTGAACCATTTCTTCTGATTTCATAATACCTAGTACACATTTTAGACCTTATTTACACTTTTAGTTTCTCACACAAGGGAGACAATATGATGTTTACACAAGTAAGTCTGATTTATTTTACTTACAAGTATGGTCTGAACGTGCATACACTTACCTAGAAGTGTCTCAAGTTTATCCCTTTTTTAATAGGTGAGGCATACTCCAGTGTATAAACATATCACATCTTTTTATCTACTCCTCAGTTGATGGGCATTTGTGTTGCTTTTGAAATTTAGCTACTATAAACTGTGTTCCTATGAACATGGGTGCACGTATATCATTGAGATATGATGTGTTTGATTCTTCTGGGAAGATACAAGGAAGGGGAATAGGTGGGTTGAATGGGACCTCTAATCCTAATTTTTTTGAGTACTCTCCATACTGATTTCTACAGTGGTTGTACCAATTTACAAGCCAACCAACAATGGAGAAGTGTTCCTTTTTCACAACAGCCACTCCAGCATTTGTTGATTTGTTAATAATAGCTACTTTTTCTGGACTGAGATGGAATCTCAGCATTATTTTAATTTGCATCTCTCAAGTGACCAGTGATGTTGAACATTCTTTAAAATATTTATTTGCCATTTGTATTTCTTCATCTGAGAAGTACATATTTATCTCAGATGCCCATTTTTAGACTGGGTCTTTGGATTGGGGGCTCTGATTTTTTTCAATTATTTATATTTTCTAAATATAAGCCCTTTGTCTGAGGGACATTTGTCCAAATTATTTTCTCACTATGTGGGTTCTCTTTTCACTCTGTTGGTGATACCTTTCGAGGCACAAAAGCTTTTTAATAAGATGAGATCCCAGTTGTTCTTTAAAATATGTCCCATGAAGTTTGGGCTTTATTCATGGACTTTCTGCCTAGAATTATGCCTTCAAGAATTCTACCTACTTTCTCTTCCTGTAGGTTTAGTTTTTTTTTTTGCTTTAATATTTAGATCTTTGATCCATTTTGGCTTTAGTTTAGTGCATGGGGACAGACATGGGTCTAATTTTAATCTTCAGCATGCAGAGAGCCAGTTTTTCTAGCACCATTTATTAAAGAGGCTATCTTTCTTCCAGTGAGCATATTTGACCCTTATGTCAAAGATAAGTTGCTTGAGTGTGTTTGTAGTTGTGCCTGCATCATCTAATCTGTTCCACTGATCCTGCGGTCTGGTTTTCTTTGTTTTGTTTTGTTTGAGTTTTTTTTTTTTTTTTTTCAATATCATGCTGATTTTATCACAGTAGCTTTATAGTGTAATTTTAAGTGAGGGACTATTATAACCTCAGACTTGCCTTGGTTGCCCAGGATTGCTTTTGCTATTCTAGATTTTGCTAGTCTGTTTCCCATGAAACTTAGGAATGGTTTCCCTTGTTCTATGAAGTATGCTAATGGTATTTTGATCAGAATTGCTTTATATCTGTACAATAATTTTGGGAGTATGATAATTTTTACTATTTTGGTTCTTCCTATTCATGAACAAGGGATATCTTTCCATTTTCTGATACATTCTTTGATCTCCTTTTTTCAGAGTACTGTAATGTTCAATACACAGATCTTTTGCTTCCTTTGTTTGACTTCTAAGACTGAGAGCTGTGACTCTGAAATCAGGAGCAAGACAACGATGCCCACTGTCCCCACTCCTCTTCAGTACAGTTCTGGAAACATTGGCCAGAGCAATTAGGTGAAAGAGAAAAATAGCAGGAGTAAGTTTAGGAAAGAAAGAAGTTAAATTATCATTATCCATAGATAGCATGATATGCTACATAGAAGACCCCAAAACTCTACATAAAGTCTTCTAGATTTAATAACCAAATTTATTTGTGTATATGGACACACTCAAAAACCAGTGACATTCCTGTACTCAAACACATTTTAAATAATTATAGTATATGTTGCTTTCCCTTATTTTAACAAGGAAATCTGTTCTATAATCAAATGGTCTAGAGTATAAGAAAAGTGAGTGTTAGAAATATTTACTTCTCAAACTATACAGAGCTGTTGTATCAGGATCACCATATGCTATTATTTCTTAGAAACAAAATAATATACATTTGTTATAAATGTACAAATGAAATGATTTTACAGGTATTCAAATGTTATTTCCTCAGAAATGCAAATACTTATAATAACTTACACAGAAATATCACTTCTAATATTTGCAAAATATCATTTTATTTTATAAACTGAGAATTTTATTAAATAAAATAAACAAAATTTTAAAATATCAGTGTGAATTTCAAAATTAGAAGAAACTATGATACAATGACCAACACAAGGCTTTCAAATATATCACAATTTTATGAGAATAACTACAACTGTAAAAATAATGAATTGTGGAGAATTCTAAGGTACGTGTCCATACTTTAGTTGCCCAAGAACACATGGTTTGAAGTTTATGTTGCTGATAATGAAACATGTCTTGTCACAAAATTCAGCTTTCTTTCATCAGTCCTGCCTGCTCTGTTAGAGTATTGAATGAAAGTTAGCTTGAGATGTTTACATGTCACTTAAATTAGTAATAACTCAACACAAATTTCCAAAATACATTCACAATTATCTCAAAGTTTCTTTCTTTTTACAAGAAATTCTAGCCAAAGTTGTTACTAGTTAGAAATATTATTTTTAATAAGTCTAAGAGCATTCATATATGTCCTTGTTTCAATGTCATGATGATGTCAATGACAGCAACTTCCTTGTTCCATTTTAGTCATTTTTTTTATCACTGGTTACAAAATAATTTTCCTATTCCAGATATTAGATCAATGCTCGAAATGACAGAGAATGGAGCAATGATAGTTGTCTATTTCTTTTATGAGAAAGTATATATTCCTTAATCCTCATTACACTCTTTTTCTTCTTATTGGTCAAAACTGACTCACACGCCCATCACTAGCAATGAGTTGAAGCAGATTTTCTTTAGCATCAGCTTGTGTTTACTGTTTTAGTTTGTCAGTTCATGACTTTATTATTTTATCTTCCAAGTCTATCATCCTTTTAAGTCCCTGAAATCTCTAAATATCGAAGTTGCTTCCTCAGAGTGCACCAGACTTCTGGTAATTTACCACTGGTAATTAAAATGAAATTTTCAACTCGTATGTGAAGATTATTTTACACAGTAGACTCTGCTTTTGTTTAGTTTCTGGAGCAGTAAAAATAACTAATATATATACAAAAGTATCTCATTGATCTGGGGATTTGATAGCACAATTCTAAATATAGAGACAAAAACAAAAATGTAAAATTAATTTCAGCATCTGGAAAAGTAACAGAATGGGTATTCAATAAAAGTATATATTGTTTATGGTTATAGAATTTGCTTTGAATATCATATTTAGAAATTTTGACTTCATATATGCACAATGTAAATCATGAATTTTTATTTAATTTCTATTCAGACTATTATAGACTGAATATTTGAAAAAATTACTTAGATATAAGCAGAGTTGACATATTAGTTAGACCACTAATAACAACTGTATGAAAACAGAAAGGGTATTGAAGGGTTATAGAAGTTTGCAAACATGTATGCCAAGTGTATCATTCGTACTGAAAACACACAAAGACACAAACACATTCCAGCATTAAAAGTATAGTTCATTACAGTGACAGTCACAACATAAATTAATTTCATGCTTAGAGCACTTTCCAAAAAAATATAAATATTTGACACTGTAGAAGGATTTTTACAAAAAGAGTAGATAGTGATTTCTGGTTCAGGGAGTGCAAGGTCCTAGGTTTGAGCCCCCAACCAAAAAATTAATTTATATTGTAGAAAAGTAAATGCCTTTATCTCTTAAATGGCTTTTTGTTCTGATCACAGACCAATATGAGACTATTTTTGTTAACCTGGAATTGTTCAAATACACTCAAAATAAGCAATGATACTTAGTTCCTTATGTGCTGTCATTAAATAATGAATAAAAGTGATAAAGCAAATGCAGGTAAATTGATGTCAATCTAAAGAGTACACATCATTTATTTGGTAAAATAACAATCTTACATTTAAATTTTCTTCAAAATAAGGCATATGTTACCATGAATATAGTGTTCTGATATATTAATGTGAAATATTACATAAGGTCTATTAATTTTAAAGTTAATTATTATAGTGATTTAATTAAATTTATAAGGGTAAAACAATAGAATTTAAACATACTTATTAAAACAATATTAAATTTTTTGAAACAGCTTTATTTTCTTAACTACAATGTGATGAGTATAGGTTAAGAATATAATGAATCCATTTCAACTTCTTCTATGTTGTCCGAAATTTTAATTTTTATAATAGCATCGATGATTCATACTTTTGAATCACTGAAGAGAAAAAAAAATATGTCCTTGGTATTCTCTCCTCTACCATTACAGGAACGCGTTTATTTGTTATCTAAAAAGACTCTGAAATAATAAATGTTTTGTTTATCCCTAAAAAGGTCATAATGACACATGTTATCTACTATAAAAAGACTCTCACTCCACCAGGAAGATATATTGTTTTTATTTTATTTTATTGCCCTGTTTTTGAAAATCTGGCTGTGTGCTTAAAATCTATTATTTATACATTTAAATACAAAAAGGTAAATGAGGATGCCATTTTGAAACATGATAAAATATTTTAAGGGCATTTTCCCTAATAATTTAGAATAGTTAAAAGACCAGGTCTGATGAAGTGCTAGTGTGGAATAGGAATATGATAAAATGTGTAATTATGGTTTTTGCCTTTCTTGATTTAACAAGATATTGAATTTCATAGAGTTTATATTTAAGTTCTACTTAATAACTGAAAATATGATATCGGTTCCTTTGGTGTGGGAATGTATAACTTGTTATTTTCTTTTCAGCAAGATTCTTAAGACCATAAATGCAATGCTAAAGTAAAACTTTAGTAATATCTAGAAATATTCTCTATGGTTTGAAGTTGATATTGCAATGAATTGATAACAAGAAAAGGGTCCTACATTTTCTTTATCAAAGAATAATCACATATTTGCAAATCAGTGTAATCTTAATCTCAGCAAGTACGTTTGATTTGAAATATATATTTCTAAAGTTTATTTTTTAAACTAAAATGCTAACCATTTTAGTATTAGCCCCATTCATATTCCAACCAAATAAAAGAATACAAATTGATGACCTCTTTAATTATGAGACTATTTTAGATTCCTCTTTCCATTGATTCACAATTTTTGAAACATTTTATTATGAAACCATTTTAAAAATCACGCATAAATCCATCTGCTCAGAAATTCATTTTGATCATTTACTTTCATCTATTCACTCTGAAGCACAAATCTTGTAAGTGCCATGAGATAGTGACAGAAATTCAAAAGTTTTCAAGGATGAGCAAGAAAATTGCAATTTTTGTTCTCACCTAGTTTCAGTCTGCTAACCCTATTGGAAATAAAATTGATTACTCTGGGATTTGCTTACTCCTCTTAGGAAGTGCAGTTTTTCTAGATGTGTAATTTCTTCATTCACTGTTCAATTATGTTTTTCTCGAAAATTTACAGAAAACTTTTCTGACAATAACTTGTTTCGAAGATTTCCAATAGCTTCAGTGGCAACCTAAGTTCGTGAAAAATAATAACTTATAGGACCTGGGAGTATATCTTGTGGAGAAAATGCTTGCTTAGCAAGGGCTGGGCTCTGGATCTGATTTCCAGAAGAACAAAATTAATTAAATATATTCAAATTCTATAATTTAGATGATAAAGTTAAAAACCCTAAAAATGTAAAGGTGTAAGTCCATTACCAAAGTTCTTCAGGAAAGCAAATAGGTAAGCATGCGGCCAAGCTACAGGAATAAGAAGTAGGTGCAAAAACCATCGCTGTGGAAGCAGTGGGAGGTTATTAATAGCATGACAACCTGGTGAATGGTCCCTAAATTGCAAAGAATTCAGTACCTTTATCAATGTCGCAGCAACTCTGCATCACTGCCAAGTAAATATAGGTTCCACTGAAGGAAAGAGAGCAGAGTTTTCATTTAGGGTGTAAATAATTTCTTGGTTTTAGACTCTCAAAGTAAATGAACTCAGTGTGTCAGAGACACCCCTCAGTCCCACTTGAAGTGCAGTCATACTCACAATAACCAAACAATCATAACATCAAAAATGTCCATCACGTGCTGAATTAAAAATGAAATTATGGACTATTATTCAGCCATTTTAAAAGAATTAAATACTGTTATTTGAAATAACAGAAGGAAAGAAGATCACTATATTAGGTAATAAGCCAGGCATAGAAAAACAAGTACTGTGTTATCTCACTCAATCATGTAATCTAACATCTTATCTCCACAGCAGCTGAAAACACCACATTGGTTACTAGATTCTAGGAAAGTGAGGGTGAGATGGGACAAGTAAATTCTAATGAATGAATAATAATTAAATTTACATAAGTCAAGAAGTTATGTGATCCTATTTCATACTAAGGTGACTACAAATAATAGTAATTTTCAATGTATTTCTAAAAGCTAGAAAATGTTCTTCAGAAAAAGAACTATGCAACATATAAAGAATTGAAAAATATCAGACCTCCCAAATTTAAAGACCCAATCCAAAAATGGGCTCTGAAATGAACAGACACTTCTCAGAAGAAGTACAAAGGCCAAATAAATGCATGAGAAAATGTTCACTATCACTAATCATTTGAGAGACACAAATTAAAACAATGCTGAGATTCCATCACTCTCCAGAAAAAAAGGCTATTATCAGAAATCAACCAATAACAAATTCTGGAGGGGATGTGGGGAAAAAGGAACACTTCTCTACTGTTGGTAGGCAAGAAGTTTGGTTTAAACACTGTGGAAATCCGTGTGGAGACTCCTTAAAAACACTAGGACTAGAGGCCCCATTTGACCCAGCTATTTCACTTCTTCGTATCTTTCCCCCAAATTAAAACATCATACAGCAGTGATGCACACACACCCATGTTTACAGGAGAACAGTATGTAATAGCTAAGTATTGAAAACAACCCACATTCCCATCAGCCAAGGAATGAATTAAAAGAATGTCTTTTTTATACAATGGAGCACTGCTCTGCCATAAAGGAGAATGAACTTAAGACATTTATAGCTCAATGGATGGAACTTGAGGACACACTTCAGTGAAATAAATCAGACATACATGTGTAAATATTGCATTATCTCTCTGGTGTGAGAAACTGAAAGTGTACTTAAGAACTACGATGTATAATAGATATTGTGAAATAGGAAGTAATTATTCAAAAGGAAGGGACAGTTGTGGGGAGATGGAAAGGAAAAGAAAAAACTAAGAAAAATGGATAAAACGGAACAAAGTTTTGTGAATAAAGTAGGCAAAGGGAGAAGAATGAGCAAAAAGAGGAAGCAAGATATGTCACGTACAGGTACAGATTCCTCACGATGTAAGGGATTGTTGTGGATAACTTAAGTGTACCAACAGATTTAGTTAAAAAACAAAGTTTTCAGCAAAAAGAAACCATAGATGTCTGAGGAATTATGCTTATCTTTATATAAACAGTATGCAATATATACATGTATAAGACAACATAGTATTGCATTAATATATACATCATTTTTATGTAAAGTTAGTATATTTTAAAAACATGTATAATTTTAAAAGCATACAGAATACTGCATATTAACACAAGGACAGCGAGTAGAGGGAAGAGGTACTCAGGGAGGGGACGGGCGATGCAGTCTTCCTAGAGAGAAAGAATTCTGTCTGAGATTTAAGCACTAGTCTGAGGAGTAAGTCTTAAAGAGTTGGAATTAACCAACAACAATTGCTATTTTCTGAAAACCATCTCTTCATGTGTGCTACATTTCTTTTTCATTTTCACAACCAAATTCAATCTTTACAACTGGACAAGGTGGAAATAATTATTTTTATTTTAAAGAAAGGGAAAAATAAGTCTTACAGATTAAATAACTTTCCAGTTATCTTCACATATAAATGATGGCTCCAAGAATTAAACTAAGATTGACTCTGGTGATAATGTTCATTAGGATTCAGTTCAGTTTTATTACTTAAACATTGACTTAATCATCTTTTATTTCCTAACCATTGATCCATCTATTCTGGAGAAATGAAGTCAAATCAGATAGACTCACTGACTGGAGGGAACTAATTAGCATGGCTCATTTTATCACTGTATTTGTTCTCTATCCTCATTTTAAACAGCTAGAGAAATCAATTGAATTTTATTTTAAAAAGTAGTTTATTCTGTTTTCAAAATACAAATGCTATACTTTAGTGCACTGAAAATAATTTACATACACGCTTAGATAACATTTTGAGCAATTTTAAGAAACTCATAATTGCATATCAATAAATTTCTACATTTCCTTTAAACTACTCTATCATTTCCTCTCTTTATTGTAAATTCCTTGGCAGATCCCTTGGTGCTTAGAGCTTTCATACTTGGCAGATAAATGAGCATGAAAATGCACTGCTCATGGAGATGCTGTCAAGTCCACGAGCGGTCCTTCCCCACCACTCGCTATTTGTTTGTGTTACAGCATTTTCAAAACCCAGGTTAGATGACTTTGCTTTGCTTGCATCAAGACCCCCACCCTGGAGTCCCCTAATGCAAGTGGTAATATGTGTCACTTGAAAGCTGTGAACTAAATCTCCTATTTTTATCACGTAGTTCTACATACATTTGTAAGCAGGTACTGTAGACATGATTTGCCTCAAGAAACTGTTCAAAAAATTCTGTAGGTGGACAGTGCCAACCCTGAATATTGTGAATATAATTATTACATTATATTGTATTATGTATTTCAAAATATTATCAGTAGTTACAAACAACCTGTCCCTGCTGTACTGCGATCAAAGCCAGTCTACGAGTCATTTATCCCAGACCACTTGGGAAGGTAGAGATGTGGCGTGGTGGTAGAACTTCTGCCGTCCATGCACAGGGCCCTGAGTTCAGTTCCCGCCACCACAAAAACCATAATGAAAATCACATAAATTAGATTATTTAGGTCATGTCAATAGCATGTTTTTCACATTTTCTTTTTACTTTCATGTTGTCTTTCCTGAGTCACAATTTGTACTTAGCAATAGTTACGAATTACCTGTTGCCGGGGTAGTGAGAAGTTAGGATATCACAGGAAAAAAAAAATGATTTAATCTTTTCTAGGGCGGTGCTTACTTTTTAGTAAATCTGTGTTCAGATTCTTTAGTCTTCAATTCAATCTGATAGATGAATTTCAGCCAAGTCAAATATTCTTACCAATTACCAAAATCAATTTTTGAGAGTTCGACTCCCGATACTGGAAAAAAACCAAAAGAGTAAAAAAACTTTTAAAAAAATTAATATTTTAGAAAATGTTTTATTTTGTTTAAAGTGTTTAAATGCTATTTTGAGTTTATGTCAAACTAAACCAAAAGTAGTTTGGTATCTTCTTCATTTTGCTCTTTCCTTAACTTTTCATAGAAATCACCAGGGTTTCAACAGGTAGCTGGAAGCTTTGGTGATCTCCATTACATGGCCATATTGATAAGAATAAGTAATCTTCTCAATAAGAGGTCTGATAGGGGCCTTTTGGTAAAGATAAACGCAAAGACCTTTTATCATTAGTACAGTTGAGAAAGATGCAGGTACAGTTTCAATACAGAGACTCAGGGTCAAAGTCTCATAAGATACGAGTTTTAACCCTTTTCAACTCTATGGTTTTCTACAGGCCAACAGCTTTCTTAGCCTACTTGGTTTTCCTCCTCTTAGCAGTCATATATTTTAGTTCAGTTCAGTGTCAAAATTGCAGTGAAAATAAATATAACTGCTGCATGAATCTAAGTTCCAATTTGGTTTCATTTTGAGATAAGGCTTTTAAAATATAATTAAGATTGAAGAAGTTCATAAGAGTGTGACCCTAATGAAATAAAACTGGTGTTTAATTACAAAAAGGGGAGTCACTTGAAGGTGACAGGCCGGTGGAGATACCAAGGCCTGCCCACACTTTGATCCTGAACTTCCGGTGTCCAGAAGGGTGGGACAGACGTTGAAATTTAGTTCCTTAAAACACTCAGCCTGTTTCATGAAAACCACAAAAGAAATTTAAAAATTAGGTTCAATTTTGTCCATTAATGTGTTGAAATTCTGCAATGCAAACAATATAAATCAGAACATTTTGATGTAGGTCTCTTAGGTTTGCCTCATCGTGAAGGTACCGAGGACTAATTCCGGTTGGGTTCTGATGCAGAGGGCGGTCTGCGTCTTCTTGAAGGTCTTCCGGGGCTTTCCGGCCTTGGTAATTCTGCAGGAATGTGAGGTGGCTAATCTTGCTTTTTAAATTATGTCAATTAAATTTGGAATTAAGGGTAGGGTGGTGAAAGCGTGCCAAGGTACAGTTTTAAGTTTGTTTAATTTTCATTTCTGTCTTTAGTCATGGCTGGCTAGACTCGGTGTTCACTTGTGAGTGTGCTTGGAAGAGTCTCTAGGCATACACAGATGAATAAACACCTTCAAGAGCAAGTAGTTTCCAATTTATTTATTTATTTATTTATTTATTTTTTATTTTAAAGAGAGTAGTAAATGAGAAACAAAGAAAGAGAACAGCAGCAGCACACTTGTATCACAAACATAAACAAATTAAACTGAGAACATTCAAATGATACAGAGTCTCAAGACAAAATGATATGAATCGACAGTGGTTGAGTGTATCCTCAACTACATTGCTCAGATTACCAGATGTAAGAATGAAAGATTGCTCAAACCATTAAATGGAATAAGAAAATAATTCTTTGATAAAACAGTAGAGATAATACAGAGTTTCCCTAGACAAGAAGGTAGGAGTTCACCATTGTAATTCCATTGCATGTTGTTCCCTTCAAATCAGTGGCTCAGACCACCAGACACAAGCATGCACGATCGATCAGAACATAAGAAATTGTAATCATTAACTGTTCATTTCAATACACCATCAGACATCAGCAATACAGTTATCACAGCTATTTATATATATATATATATATTTATAAACAGTGTCAGAGACACATGTGTAAAATCAAAATCCCTCTTTTATTCTTTTTATTCTCTACTCTTGGCATCTGTCCAAAAAGGCAGAGCCTTATCAGAAGCTCAAGAACTATAGGGAAGAAGGAAGTGGAGGAGGAAGGGATGACAAAAGAATTCAGATGTGCTCTGTATGTGTACCAACTCCTCACCATGAATGTAATCATTATGTACTGCAAACATATGCTGTTAAAAAATAAATTACCTAAAAAAGAATATAAGCCTATTTTTGTTAAATAGTTTTAATGAAGTATAGCTTAATGATAAATCTATGTCTAGAATCATAGTTGTATAAGCTTCCAGTATCATTATATTGATTTATTTTTAAAAGAATGCAGCTGTCATAATCACTTTATATAGACTTACTGTAAAAAAGATTCCATGCAGATGGGTAGCACATCAATAGACAATGTGACTCATTTATCCAGTAGCCTAGCTCTCTTTCCATTACGTTATATTTTCTCGTAAAATATTCTTGCAAAAGTTTACCTCGAAAGTGTAAACAAAACTTCATGGCACAGCCATACAATAAAAAAAACAAACAACAAAAAACCACTCAGCCTGTGGTATTTTATAGGGCCAACTGAGCATACTGCACACTAATTTATCACTGATATCTAGGTCCTGGCCGGCTTTCCTGGTTTAAACATGACACAGTGGCGTTCTGGCTTTGACATTATTTGACATTTCGTCTTGCTGCTTAGTTCTGTTTAGCACCATCCCTTTCAAAACATCCACCAGGATTGTGGGAGCGGGTCCCAGGAGCACGTATTGCTTGAGACCCAAATGCCAGACATTAGCATTCCGTCAGAAATTCACCCAGACATTTACTGAAAGCGATCATCCACAAATAGACACTGAGACATTTCAGAGGCGCCGTCTTAAACTTTGCATTACGTCTACTCTCTGGTACCATCTCAGCTTACTGTCAGTGATGGCATCGGTTCTTTCACGTAAAACTGCCAAAAGCTGCATTCATGTACCTTATTTGTACTAACCATAGATGATATTTTTCAATAATATATACTGCATCTAACATTCAGTATGATGTCAGGTAGTACTTTCAAAATCCTCAAAAGAAACAAAGCGCTCATTAAATAACGTGAAGAGGTCATGTTTAATTTTCCTTGGGTCTCTTGTTAGCTCCCTGTCCCATTAACACTTAAAAATTTAATACTATTCCACCCCAAATTGTACATAAGAAAATAGTCTTTGCTTGACCTATGCCCACCTCATGTTTTGGCATGAGAGAAGGGGAATGTGAGAAGGCAAAGAAGGAAAGCTTAAGGCAAAGAGGGAGTCGGCCTCACTCAGTGAAGAGCGAGATGTCCAATGACCAGAGCTCCAGAGACAAAAATCAAAGGCCTCATTCAATTGGTAGAATTTTCTTGCCCAAAAGTAAGCTGTGCACACCTCTCTAAACAGTGTCTTTATTCTATTTCTACTGATCATTCTAGGAATGTGTCCTTTGGAGGGACAGAAACTTTAGACACGCAATCCCTGTGGCAACCTACTCGGATCCCCTCCAGGCTCACTTGCTTGGTGGCTGTTTGCTTTCACTTTACAATAGATGATGATTTCCATTTTTACTCTGCAATAAAATTACCTTGCTCAGTCCTCCTTTGACTCTCTACCTTGTATGTCTTCCTGAGTCAAGAGAAAAACTCTCCAGCCAGACGGTGACCTTACTGGTCCAAGTAGGTAGCAATCATCAATATGCAGTTTTAAGAGACAATGAGTAATATCCTTTGAAGTTCGTTGGGCCTTTTAACATCCTATACATTTGTCATGGTTTTATGTGTAGCACAGTAGGACTATTGGATAGTCATTTTATTTTATTTTTTACTGATTACCATTTATTGGGCATTATTTCTCAGTTAGAATGTAAAAGGCAACTATTGAGCTCTTTAAGGAAGGGAGCCGGGAAAATGTCACGGTCATGAAGGCAGAGTCTGCCCTCAGCACTGGACCTTTCTCTGTGGTCCTGACGTACCACTCGTGGTCCTGTCTGCACCTTGGAAGCCTGGAAGCGCACTCCTCCGCGGGGGATGCGTGGGCTGTGATGTGGCTGCGCACTCTGAAACGCTCCTCCCACGCTCCCATATCATAGGTGGTCGTGCGCGGCAATGTTCAGCTCAGCAGCTCCCTTAGTGAGATTCAGTGTTTTTGCTCCAACAGTGTTACAGCATCATTTTGGAGTCCTGTTGTCCACTTCATATAAAAGAAAATTAAGTAAATGTCTCATTTCTTAAAGGTACTCATTGTAATATGCCCAAAAATCTCTTGGAGCTCTCATGATAACTTTAAGAAATCAGGTAGGCAAAAACAAAAGAATGCAAAAATAATAAAAATGATACAGGGTTTCAAAACATTGTTGTTATTTTGTTTTTTTTTTGTCTTTAAAATTAAAAAAAGAAATAAGGTAGGGCATCTGAAGGTGAGACACTGTATATATCTTATGTGTTAAGTAAGCTTCTTAATGATAATCTGTACAGATATTAATTAAATAATAATGAGACATTGGAAAGTAAAACTTTAAAGTAGCATTTTGACCCATCTGTACTTAAATGTATACCTATTGCAACAGTGCTGGTGCCCAGGGATGACTTCGGCCCCCAGTGAGTTTAATTTTATTTTCTTCAGAAGTTCTTCAGTGCTACAACAAACAAACATGCAAAAAATAAAAATAAAAAAGACAAATGCAGTGTTACCAAAAATCAAACTCATGTGTAGAAATTGAAATGAGCACCAGGGTCAAAATTTTATAAACCAGAAAAACTAATCAAATAGTCAAATTGAAAATTCAGTAATACAAATTGCCTCAGCAGACACGAGGCACTGAATGACCAGAGCAAAGCTGCCCAGAATGTTTATAATATCCACACAAGAAATGAAGAAGAATACAATATGCTTCTGTTTTGAAGCCAACCAGTTGGAATATGATATGACAGGGCCTAGACTAGAAATGTACCAGTGATTTATCACTGAGCATTCTATGCTGACAGGCAGATTAAATAAACAACATGTCACAGATTGGAGCTGACCACTGAGAAAGGAAATCTGCTAACTGAATTTGAAATTAATGTTATCAGCGTGAGGCTTCAGGACAATTGGAGTTTAACTAAATGACAAATGGTGAGTCCTCTGCTGGTGCAGAATCAGATAACCATGCATTAAAATAAAGCAGGAAGTTGAATAAAGGAGGAGCCAAGGGCCACTAATGAGAAGTGTGATCTTTTAGTTGTGCAATTTCCCTGCAAAGCGGACAGCTGCAAAATACCAGCCACTGTCTTGAAGTGAGACACAGGTCTCACATACACACAGAGGCAATGGCAAGTTTCAAATTCTTACTGAAATCCTACAAATACTTACCAAAGAATAATACTTCATTTTTAAAAAATGATATTTGAATTATAACTGAAAAATAATTCTTTGACATATTGACCAATAGCAAGAAAAATTCAAAATCTTTTGGGAAAGAATAATTACTATTAGGGGCCTGATACTTTTTCTACCTCAGCCTCATTACTTAGGGTAAATTGTTGAAGGCATTGTCAAAATCTAAAGCAAAATTATGAAAGAAATATTTGGTGAAATTGTTACAGTTCCCTCAGAATGCTTACATTGTCACTTAAATTTTAAACATTAATTTAAAAAAATCATGATGGTCTTTATTTCTTCTAATAATAATTACAAAACACATTAAGATTAAGAAAATTAGTTTAAGAAATTATGCAAATGTTTCTAATCTGCTTATGAAACTAACATAAACTCAACTGGAGCATCATCAGAGAAAAATCTCAACTCATGGTTATCATTCTTATTTCATTATCAGCACTTTCACTTTTTGTCTGTATATCAACTGTTACGGAAATTGATAACTACATTTTAAAATTATCTAAAAGTATTGAAAATTATGCATCCATATGATAGATTTAAAATAAGAATATCTGAATGCTTAAGAATTTACAGCATGCACTTCTATGAAGCTTCTATTACAAAAATCAAGAATGTTTTTAAAATGGTACCTTGAAATATAGAATCACTGCCATTGCTCTAATTAGTAAGGCTGTGTTCTGATTGTATAAATTAATACATGTGGCATTTTATTATGAATCAATCATTGCAGAGGAGTTTATCAACATAAAAAAGAATTATGATTCTAACAAAAGAGGAAAAGCAACTATGTAACTTTAGAAATTTAATATTAATATCTATTTTTAATTGAAATATCTGACAGTTCTAACATTTATCAATTATATAATAAGGATTCTTTTATTTTAGCTTTTTATATAAGTGCTCAATGGGCATTATATTTTCTTGAGTTAATCTGAATTATTAAAAATGCATCACGTGTAGGAATTAAAATGTGAGAATTTCAATAGTATTTTGTATTTATAAAATGATATATCTTATCTACAGGATCTATGTTGTTTAGATAATTTATATTTGTTAAAATTATATATGTTGCATGGACATTTTTCATTTTTGTTACAAATGAATACACACATTGTAAAAATCTAGTATTTTTGATTTTTATATTTTGTAACATAGGATTATACATATTTTCTGTTGATGAAAGAATGGGATATAATTCAGAGAATTATACCACTTATATTAGCCAAAAAAATCCATGATTATTTTTCAGAGTGATTGTCTTGACAAGAAAGTTAATTTCAGAGCCAAGGATACTACAAACAGTCCTTGAGAATTTTACTGAATATTCCCATCAAGGAAATGCTGTAATATAACACCATTCACCAAAAAGGAAATTAAAACGAGGAGCTCCACCAATATCTTGGTTGGCAGGTGAGGCCTGCACATGGCTGCCCGTGGACCCTGGAGTGGCAGCCCAAGCTACACTGACATCTTGGTTCATGGGTGAGCCCTGCATGTGCTTGGCCAGCTTCCTGCAGAACCCATAGTGGTGGCCTGTGTCCGCTGTCATTGTGGTTCATGGTGAGGCCTGCGTGCTTTCCATCCAGGGCCGGAGACCCGAAGGCCAGCGTTCTGCCACCATCATGAGAGTGGTCTGCGCCATGTGCTCCACTGACTGCCTGAGGATCTGGGACCAGGGGGCCTACTGCCCACTACCATCTTGGGGTATGCCTGACACCCAGGAAAACTAGGGTCCATAGAGATGTTTGATGAGCTGCCTGGGAAAGGCGAGGCTCAGTGCTTTACCTCTGACATCCAAAATGATAAGACTTAAGAGCAAAATGCAGTCTCAGAACTCATCTCCACTGGGAACAAGTCCAGGAGACTTCAACATAGGAGAACTTGGTAATCACAAACCTGAAATCTCTGAAATGATCACAACTGAAGTGAAGAAAAAACTCCATCAGGCCATAGAAGAAATCAAGCAGAAATAATCTCCCAAGTAAGAAAAGAAATGACAACAATAATGAAAGAACTGCTCAGCACATTAAAGAAGATATTAATAAAAAAATAGAGGAGCATAGAAAAATGATGGAAATGTTAAATAAACAATACAGGAAAGAGCTACAATGCACAAAGCAGATTCAACAAGATATCCAGGAAATCAAAACTGCCAACCAAAGGTGGTAAAATCACTTCAGTGAAGCTGAAGATACAATAACAGATCTTGAAGACAGCATTGCAGCTCACAATCATGAAAAGAAGGAGTTCTTTGTTTGTTTTTTTTTTTTTTTTTGGTTTTTCTCCGGTACCGGGAACCAAACTCATGACCTTGCTCTTGCCAAGCAGACGCTTTTGCCGCTGAGCTAAATCCCCAGCCCCAAGAAGGAGTTCTTATAATTAACAAGAAACCAGGAAATATCAATTCAACAGACACAAGATGATGCAAAGAGAAACAGTGTAAGACTAATAAGTGTCAACAAAACAGCAAGAGGCAACAAAAACGACATAAAAAATTTCCCAGGCCTGGAAAAAGAACCTAACATATAGGTAAGCATATAGAACTCCAACTAGCCATAACCAAAATAAAACTACACCCAGACATAAAATAATCAATATCACAGAAATCCAGCAAAAGAACAGCATATTAAAAGCTGCTAAAGAAGAGAAATTGATCACTTATAAAGGAAAACCCATCAGAATCATGGTAATTTCTCAACACAAGCCATCAGATCAAGAAGAGGTTGGGGTGAAGTATCCCAAGTCCTAAAATAAAGAACTTCCAACCTAGATTGATGCATCCTGCAAAACTATCCTTCAAATTTAATGAGGATATAAAATATTTCCATGACAAAGTACAACTGAAGAATTTCATGAGCACCAAAGCAACTCTACAAAGAGTACTAAAAGGTATTCTAGAGATAACAATGATCACAATTTCAATATCAACAATATAAAGGAACCATGAAGCAGGGCAACAATTAAACAGAGAGTAAGAGTAGGAAACCAACAGCAGGAAAATAACATGACAAAATAAGCCAACACATCTCAGTTGTAACCATTATTGTAAATGACCTCAATTCACCAACCAAAACAGGCAGACTGGCAGAGTGACTCAAGAAACAGAATCCAACAATGTGCTGTATACAAGAAACACATCTAACTCTAAAGGAAATTCATAGACTGAAATGCAAAGGATGGAAAACAATCCTCCATGCAACAGGAACCCAGAAAAAAGCAGGGGTAGGTATTCTGTTTGCAGACAATGTGAACTTCAAAACAAGAATGATCAAAAGTGATAAAGGTCACTACATCCTGGTCAGTGGAAAACTTCAAGAGGAAGAGATAACAATCATAAATATGCATGCACCAAATATGCACAAACCCAACTATATAACACAAACCTTAATAGACAAGAAAAACCAAATAACTAAAAACACGATTATAGTGGGGGACATTGACATGAAGAAATAGGTCAGTAGAACAAAAAATCAGCAAAGAAATAACAGAACTGAACAAAACTTGTGAACAAATGGGTTTAGTACACGTATGCAAAGTGTTGCTCCCCACACATTTTTCTCAGCTGCACATGGGACTTTTGCTAAAATAGGCCACGTATTAACCCATAGACCCAAAAGATTTGAAATTATCCCATGCATATTGCATCCATAGTGCAATAAAATTGTTATTAATGACAAAGGGAACTACAAAATCTACATAAACACATGGAAATTAAGTAATAGTCTCCTGAAAAACCAATATATGTGCATTTATTAATAACTAAAGAAGAAATTAAACAATATCTATAAGCAAACAAAAACACAAATGCAACTTACTGGAATCTGTGAGATGTAGTGAAAGCAGTCCTCAGAGGGAAGTTTATAGCAGTGAACTCTCACATCAAGAAAACGGAATGAGAAAAAATGAAAAGCCTAATGCTGCACCTCAAATTTTTATAAAAATAAGAACAAGTCAAACTCAAAGCCCCAAAAAAGGAGGAAAGCGTAGAGATCAGGGCAGAAATAAAAGGAATTGAGAAAAACAAAACACTACAAGCAATGAATCAAAGAGTTGGTTCTTTGAAAGAATAAATAATATTGATAAACCCCTAGCTAACCTTATCAAAAAGAAAAAAAATCTCAAATTCATGCAATAAGGAATGAAAAAGTTGAAATCACTACAGATCCTATAGAAACTCAGAAGATCCTCAATACCTACTTTGAAAATCTTTATTCCCAGAGGATGGTGAACACAGCAGAAATGGATGGATTCCTAGATACGTATGAATTACCAAAATTGAATCAAGAAAACAAAAAAATCCTGAATAACCCAATATCAATTAATGAAATTGATAATGTGATTAACAACCTTGCAACAAAGAAAATCCAAGGTCCTGATGGATTCACAGTTGTATTCTACAAGACATTCAGAGATTTAATGCCAACACTCCTCAAATTCTTCAATGAAATTGAAAAGGAAGTAATTCTCCCTAGCTCATCTCTGGAGGCAAATATTGTACACATCCCTAAACCAGAGAAAGAACCAATCAAAAAAGAGAACTTCAGGTCTGTCTTCCTAATAACATAGATGCAAAGATACTTAATAAAATACCAGCAAAAAGAATTCATCAAATCATGAAGAAGATAATACACCATGACCAAGTAGGATTAATCACAGGGATATAGGCATAGTTCAATATACACAAATCAATCAATATCAACAGAGCCAAAGAAAAAATAACGTAATCATCTCAATAGATGCAGAAAAAGTCTAACATGCATTCATGATAAACACCCTAGAGAAAACAGGACTAGATGGCCTTTACCTCAATCTGATAAAAGCCATCTATGACAACCAACAGCCAACATACTAACTGGAAAAAACTGAAAGCTTTCACTTTAAAATCAGGAACAAGATAAGGATGTCCACTGTCACCACTCCTATTCAATATACTTCTGGAAAAATTACTGAGAGCAATTAAACAAGAGAGAGATATAAAAGGAATAAGAATAGGAAAGGAAAAAGTGAAATTATCATTATTCACAGATGACATTATACTCCACATGGAAGACCCCAAAAACTCCACCAGAAGACTCATAGAATTAATCAACAAATTCAGTATCATAGCTACATACAAAGTCAGCACTCAGAAATCAATAGCATTCCTATACAAAAACAACAAATACACTGAGAGAGAAATTAAGGAAACCATTCCTTTCACAATAGCATCCAAAAACTTAAAATATTTAGGAATCAGTCTAACAAAAAATTGTAAGATTTATACAATGAGAACTATCGTACTCTGTAAAAAGAGATTGAAGAGGATTTCACAAAATGAGATATTCCCTGTTCATGGATAGGAAGAGCAATCATTGTGAAATGATCATACTACCAAAATTTTTGTACAGATTCAATGAAATTTCAATTAAAATACCCTTAGCATACCTCACTGATCTAGACAAAACATTTCTAAAATTCATCTGGAACCAGAAAAGACTCCGAGTAGCAAAAGCAATCCTGGGAAACAAAGACAAGTCAGGTGGCATCACAATCCCTAACTTGAAATTATACTACAAAGCTACTGTGACAAAATCAGCATGGTACTGGCAAAAAAAAAAAAAAAATACATACCTGAGGATCAATGGAGCACACTGGAAGAAGCAGCCACAATCACAAACACACTCAACCCTCTGATCTTTGGAAAAGGGGCCAAGAAAGTGCCCTAGAAGAAAGATATCCTCTTTAGAAATGGTGCCTGAAATACTGGCTTGGCACATGCCAAAGACTGAAATTAGACCCATGTTTATCATCATGCACCAAACTCAAGTCTAAGTGGATCACAGATCTAAATATGAAAACAGAAACACTAAATCTACTGGAAGAGAAAGCAAATAAAAATCTTAAAGACATGGGGTAGTCAGAAATGTCATGAACAAAAACCAAACTGCCTTGGGAAATGCTTCAAAGAATCAACAACTGGAATCTCATCTTACTGAAAAATTTTGGCCATCTAAAGAAATTACCAGCACAGTAAAAAGAAAACCAACAAATTGGGAAAAAAATTCTAGCCAACTGTCCCTTGAACAAAGGACTTCTATCCAGAACATATAAAGAATTAAAAACATCAGCTCCCTGAAATTCAAAGACTCAATGCAAAAATGGACATTTGAGATGAACACACATTTCTCAGATAAAGAAATACAAATGGCAAATAAATGCATGAAAAATATTCAATATCATTAATCATTTGAGAAATGCAAATTAAAACAACCCTGAGATTCCATATCACCCCAGAGAGAATGGCCATTATTAAGAAATCAGCTGATAAAAATGCTGCCTAGGTTGTGGAGAAAAAGGATTCCTTCTTCACTGCTAGTGGGAGTATAGACTGGTGAAACCACTGTGGAAATCAGTTTAAAGATTCCTCAGTAAACTACAGCTACAGGTATCATTCAACCCAGCTATTTCCCTTTTGGGCATTTTTTTTTCAAAAGAACTGAAAGCATCACATCACAGCGATATATGTGCACCCATGTTTAAAGCAGCACAATTCGTAATAGCTCTATTGTGGAAGCAATCCAAATGCCCTTCAACTGAGGAATGGATAAAACAGTTGTGGTATTTTTATATAATGGAATATTATTGAGCTATAAAGAAAGATAAACTGGAGGCTTTTATAGGCAAAGGGACACAACTAGAGACCATATTCATAAGTGAAATAAATCAGATGCACATGTGTAAACACTGTATTATCTCACTAGTGTAAGAATATGAAAGAGTGACTAAAATCTAGGGTTACAATGGATATTGTGAAAGGGATTGAAACTGCTCAAAAGGAAAGAACAACTGGGATGAGGGAAAGGAGAAAAGAAAGGAAGAAGGGAAAAATACATATGTATGTATACACAGGATAGCTAAGATAGTTATACTACTGATTTCTATTGCCTTATTGAAAGGAATAGTTAATGTTTAATTGTTGGATCAATCTTACATGCGTATATTTATTTATCTGAGTAACCAATTTGAAGATATCAATATGTAATAAAACAACCATTGTTAATTTCCTATCACTTTGTCTGAAATTCTGTATTGTTCGCACTGTTTTTGTGTCATTTTGTAAATATATGTATGTTTGTTAGTATGTTTTTGTTCTTTCATCTTTAAAGTAAAAAAAGAAAAAGAAAACACCTTTTGTCAAGTAGAATACCATAATCTTTTAACAATAACACTCTGGAAAAAATAGAGCGGCAATAGGAAACTAGAGGTCAAGTTACCACTTCAAACATCAACACAGCTCGTACGTTGAGAAGAAGACCAAGTTTGTTTTCTGCACAGTTCCTCAGAATGAATAAGTGGTAAGGAAAAGAGGATATATTTTCTGCTCAAAACTGCAATCCAAGTTCAAGGGTCAGTGTTTGATAATGGCATTTTTCCCAGCAGAGTCTCAAGATAGGGAAGAGCTCACAAGGCAATACAAAGGTGCATAAAAAACCTCACCAAACTTGCTGCTATAGCAGATAACCCATTAATTCAATACGTGGATTCATCCAGTCACACGGGCAGGATTCTAATCACTGCTTAAATATCCCACCTGCTTCCACTTCTTAGTATCTCATAATAGGTATTATAATTCAAATTTCAATTGGGAGCAGGACAAAAGACATTCAAATTGTAGCAGATATTTAGCCAAGAAGAATACAGACCGAAAGAAAACCATATTAAAATCATTCATTCTATAGAGGAAAGAAAACCAAAACGTAATTACATATTTCCCAAAATCTGTGCAACAAATAAAACCCCAAATTTAGACTAGTCAGTAATGTTAAAGAGTCATATTCATTAGCAGAATTTAATAAATATTCAAAAACCTAGTATTTCATTGGGGGGGTAGTTTTTCAGAAAATTGGAATATTTCTAGTTCGTAGTACTTCATAACACTCCAGCATTAATAAAGTCAGATGAAAGTGAACATGAAAACACTCTGAAGAGTTCAAAGTATGGTACAAAACTACGGTTTTCTATTAAAGTGAACTAGCTTTTCCCTAAGCCCCTGTGGATCTTCTAGTGATCCCTTCCCCAAGCAGAGCAAACTTATTTCTTGAGCTTCACACTGGCATGATCAGAAGTCAGCGTTATGCCTAGGATCATTTTGCATGAAGCAAGTTGGCTTACAACTAAAGGGAAAAATAACTATAGTGAAGTAAGCACTTTCCAAGCATATTTTACATCTTCACAGTAGCTCAAAATACTTTCCACAACTCCAGATTTGTCCCTTGGGCTTCAACTTTAAAAAAAAACAAAAAGAGGAAAAAGAAATTCAGCTTTATTTAAGAGTAATGTTTTCTATCATCAGTGGTGGTTATTAGATTGCTTTCTTTATATAACTATCAATAAGAATCTCATGGTGTTTAAAATAAAGTATTCTTTCATGCCAATGCATAATTCCTCATTCAAACTGAGGAATTAATTCAGAGTTCTGGCTAGCAAGACTATAATCTACAAAGTTCCAGAAGTTAACAAAGTAAAACTAAGCGATAAAAATCATTATTGGATGTTTTCAGTTTTGCTTTTTAGTTACTTTAGCAGATGCAATATTGACTTCTTTTCACAGTAAATTAGATACGCAATTACTAGAAGCAAGAAATAGATTTACATTATGTAAAAATGGTCTGCATAAGATTAATTACAAGCAGAGACCTAAGAATGTGCCAATATTGAAATAGCTGTCACTATGGGGACATTCAGCTCCAAATGATTGAATTAGCCTTTTGGCCAGATGATAAGTACTTTCCAGCCATCAAATTAGTAAAATGAAGGACTCAACTGTTATGATGGTTCTGAGAACAGGAAGAGTGATACAGGTTTTCATGTCTGAACAGTCCACAGTTCGATTTCCTCTACCTGTTATGAGTTGTTATTCTCCACTTTATTCTAATGCACTTATATAAAATTGGCATACAGCAAATTCAAGCATTTACCCATTTTCGTGGGACCTGACTTGGTTCTTGCTAACAGTCAAAGTCTACACTAGATCTATTTTGTCCAACTTCGACTAAATGAGTATTTCTGTTTTAATCCCTTCCACCTTCTTTATCTTTTGAATTCCTTGGTCTTTTGAAGAATATTTTCTCTATGTGAAACTGGAGAGAATTTGAAGTAGATTGCAATCCCCTTTTCCTCTTTTCTGGATGCAGTTTTCTTCAGGGCTCTGTCATGTTTCTTGCACTAGCTGTGACATCCTCAGCAGCCAGACCACCTGGGATAATTTTTCCATGAATTGTTGTATAAGAATAATAAATATGTTGTAATTAAGAAAATATGCTGTTATGGAATAAGGTATTTCACGTTCTAACAGATTTCAGGTGTTTTGCAGTAAACTTACCTCTACATACTTTTACCTTCACTTTTATTTTCTGCCTACGTTTTATTGATTTTTATATTAATGAAATTCCAAACTATCACTAAGGGATGCAGTGGTACCTGCGTTCAAGAATTTCATCCTTGGGGCTGGGGATTTGGCTCAGCGGCACAGTGCCTGCCTGGCAAGTGGGAGGTCATGAGTTCGATTCCCCTTACTGGAAAACAAAAAAACAAACACAAGAAGAACTCAATCCTCCCCATGATTCTAGTCCTAAACAGAATTGGATAAGAACTGAATCATATTTCCTGTAAACAAATATTGAACCTAACCTTTGAATTTGATTCAGTTCTTGTCCAATTCAGTTTGTGACCAGAACTGTGGAAAGAACCAAGTTCATGAACCGAGGTGCCATGGCATTGCCAAATCATTAAATTTAGCAGAAAAGTACTTTTCATTCCAGAATCAGATAATTGTCTCTGTCCTCATTAATTCAGTGTTATTGCATGCTTACCACACTGCTCATGTGATAGAGGTTTCATTCTGGGCTGTAGGATATATGGAAAAACAAAACTCTCAAAACATCTGAAGTTTACATAGTGGAGACACAAGTGAATGCAGACATAAACAGGCCATCTAGTCACTCAGATGCTGGAAAGTGTTACAAGAAAAATCAAGGACCAAATCATGGGTAAAAGAATGTGAATTTCACTATCAGAAGTGGTCAGAGGAAACCTCATTTAGCATTTGATCAAATGTCTACAGAAGAAGAGGCAGTGAAACATGATTGCATCTAGAAAATCAATGTTCTGGAAAATAGGAAGCACAGTGTCAATATCCTGAGGGAGGAATATTCTTTCTGTGGTCACTGCAGGCTTACAAACACAGGTGCAGACTATGACAGAGATGTGCGAAGGGAGGAAGGCAGGAGTGAGCTGAGCAAGGGAGGCGGCCCTCGTAGAACATGACCTTGATGACACTGGACCTTTACTTTATTGTGAGAAACACGTGGAGTCGCTAATCACTTTTGAGGACAAAAGTGATGTGATTTGACTTAAGGTATCCATGTGTCTATGTAAATTAAATAACTACTAATATATATGTATGTATGTGTATACATTTGTACATGTATATATATATATATATATATATTTACATAATAATTAAACAGGCAAGTAATTAGATTTAATTTTACTTGGAATATAGTTTTATAAATTTAAGGAGTTACAGGGTTGTATACTTATGATTGTAAGTTTGTAAGTTATATAATTACGATTGCTATCAGAGCACTTGAGGTGTTCGGCATATTATTCTGGCTGCTTTTTAATAAAAAACAGGAGAAATAAAGATAAATTTATAGCGGTTAACCCAGTAAAGGACGATAATGATGAGAACCAAAGCAGGACCACTAGTCATGCTGAGTAGTGGAAGGATCCAAGTACTCAGAGGACAGTAACGGTTGCTCACGTAACACATGTGAAAAGGCAGAAAAGTCAAAAGGAATACAAGAAACACGGGGTGAGCAAAGCGGAAGGCGACTTCAGCCTCCCAACACTGGAGTCTCGGTCAAGTAGGAGAGTGGATGCACAGAGGGTTCTGCTCAGTGAATGTAACTTTAAAGCTTGTTTTAGGATTCGGACCTATATGTCATTAAAAAAATGGACTCTATGTACCCAAAGATGAGAAGAGAATCTCGGGCTAGAAGTAAAGCTATGAGAGTTACAGTTATGTAGTAGAAGTCACATAGTAAACACTGGATAGGACAGACCATGAAACAAATAAATCCATGACCATTCCAAACACAAAAACTTTCACAATTAGTCTCTAAAAACTTTTAACATTAGGTAGATGAGGCATAACCAACAAAATAGACTTCTTCAGAAAAGGAGCAGCAGTATAGTTGCACAAAATCAAAAGAGCAGCACAAAGGAGTCAGCTTTGCCAAGTGGTAAGGGCAGGTGCATCATTTACATCGATAGGATTAGTTTCTATGGAAAGCTAAGAGCTTCTCCATAAAAGTCTTATAGAAAATGGTTTAAGATTGAGAGATGAGAAATTGAAAGTCAAAATTCTATTAAAAAAAACCTCTTTCAAGCAACTTTACTCTAAAAAGCAGAGAAAGAAAACACACAAACTGGAGGGCCAAGTTCGGGGAAGTAGGTTTGTTTACAAATTGTCAGCATGATCTGGCCATGTTTGAATCAGTAATTGTGGAAAGAAGGTACAGGGAATGTCTAAAGATGAGGTTGAGAATTGTGTCAGCCTTCTGCTGCTGTGACAGCATATCCGATGTGAATAATTATAGGAGGAAAGGTTCGTTTTGGCTTACAGTTTCAGAGGCTTCCTTCCAGGGAAGCATGACCAACTCCAGGCTTTTCAGGCTGTGGTGGGGCAGAAGCATCTCGTACTGAGCAGCACGGTGGAGAAGAGCTGCTACTTCACAGCAGTCAGGAAGCAGAGAGGGTGCGAGACCCAGGCGGGAAGGGGCCGGAGACAGCTGTCAGTATCTGTGCTGCCAAAGTGAGCACACTTATTTTATTCTTTGATTTATTCATCCTTGAGACAGGGTTTTGCCATGCAGTTCAGGCGAATCTTACCGAAACTGGCCTCAAACTCAAGACTCCAGCCTCCACCACCCCAAGTGCAGGGATTATAGGACTGAGCCAGCAACTGGGGGAGAAAAAATATGGTCCCCAAAGTAACTCCCCCATCAGCTATTGCCCTCAGTTATACACAAACTCCTAGGTTTCCTTACCTTCCAATAGCGCCATCAAATTATGAATCAGTGACTGTATTAATCCTCTGATGAAGTTAGATCTCTTATAAATCATCTTCCCAAAGCTCCACCTCTGAAAATTTAACATTTGTGAGGACATTTTAGACACAAACCGTATGAAGGAAAGAACTTATGACTGTAAGTTTCTTAGAGTGTGGATAATGAGTTATAAGTATTGGATGCAAATGAGAACTGCACCGTAGGAAGACAGACTGGATGTTTGGTGGGTGGAGGACAGCATGGAGGGTCAAAGAGCAGTCCTGCAAATAATCTACTCTCACACTTCTCATTTAACATAATTAAATCTTCAAATTTATATATCTGTTTCTCCGTTTTTTACTTATTTGTTTGCCCACAAATAAGGAGCATGATTTATTGTCATTGCTGCAAAATACTTTGGTACATTTAGCTAAATTGTTCTATTTGTAGAGAGACACTAGAAGACAGCAATTTTGTAAAACCAAACACCGCCTTACCGCAAAATTGTCATGTGATGGTTTATGAGTGTTGTGTCTTGCATGGATTCTAACTTGTTCAGCATCTACCACGTTTTAAGTTTATAATTTGAAAGATCAGCTGAGAAGCACGAGTTGGCACTGTCTGGGAAATGAGGGGGTGAGATCTAGGATAATCCATACAGTGGGATACTATCTGAAAGTCTAAGTATCAGGGCATGGACATGGCATACACACTTAGTGATAGGTTAATAGGGTATGAATGTGTGAAATTAGTAATAGGTCAACTCAAGAGGAAAGGAGTGAGTTTAACCAGCCAGTCATACATCGACAGAACAATATACGTGTATTTTGCAAGAATTTTGAAGCGAGGTGCAGTAAGCCAACGGAAGCTGAGACAAAAGCAGGATCAGTGATGAAAGAGCAAACCTTCTACACTCCATCACGGATCAGCAAAGACTCTAACCATCATCTCATCTCACACGGACTCCTCTGAAAATAATGTCTCTGTTTCCTACTTCCTGACTTCTGATTTTCTGGTTAACATTCCTTTTGCAGGACAATTTCTTCTGTCTTCTAGCTTTTTACTGTTTCTAGGCAAATGAAAAACCTTTTTTAAATTGTCCAAATCGAATATTGCATCAGTGAAAATGGCAGCCAGAGTTCTTGTTTCAAAACTTAATAAAAATTTCTGACAGTGAACACTTCATATCAACTGATTCTGATAAACATGAGGTAGAATTTCCCCTCCTGTACTTCAAATCAGCCATACTAGAAAAAGTTCGGCACACTTGACAAGCAAGCAGGACAGGATAAATATCCAGAAATAGATCTCAATATATATTGCAGGGAAGGTTAAAAGTGACATTTCAGTGAGGAGGGAAATGATTACTTATTTGAAGATAAAGTAAAGCTAACTTCTACTTGCTTCTGCACCAAAATATGTGCTTCAAGGGTCAAAATTTTGAGATACAAATGTAGTGATACGTCATGCAAAAGGAACTGTAGCTCTATACTATATACTAATGATTGAATGCCCTGTCTTTGCTAAGCAAGAAGGATAAACTTATTTCAAAATATGTAATTTTTATGATGAAAAATACATAGGAAAATGGATAAATGATTAAATTACTTTAAAAATCAGATCAGTGATCTAAATTTGAATAGTTTTATTATAATAGACAAATAACGCCTCAGCAGATCAACCTCTGACTGGAGCTGCGGCCCCTTCCTTTGAATTGTAACAGTGCTCTCCCCTCTTTAGCTGCAAAAGTGTCCTTCACACCAGAGCACACAGCGCGGGAAGCTCCGCGCTGGCCTTCAGCTCTGTTTTCCCCTTCGCCTGGCGTCGCTGGAGAGTGAATAATCATTGAGGCCCTGAAGGTGATGCTTACATTTCTTCGTAAGCAAACAATGCACACTGAAGCAAGAAGATATTTCTGAGCTGTATTTCTCGAGTCTAAGATGTTTAATATTTCTAAATAGTAAGAAAATTATGAACAAAACAGACGTTACTAGTTGTGTAAATAATACAATTGGTTGGTGCAATTGAAAAGAGTTGTGTCAACAATGATCAAATTTAAGATGCTCTAAGGCTACAGTTTCTTTCTTCATAGCTCATAGGGACGTTCCTGCCTTCCGCACAGCTGCATTTGAGTCTGACCCTTGAGCTTGGAAGAAGAGCTCGTGTCTGGGCTCAGTCAGTGTTGCTCTCTAGCCTGGAAATTAACCATTGCTCCTTATATTGTCAGCGCTCTCCATTGCAGGGTGATCATGCCCTGTCTTTACAGTCTCCATGTGGGTTTCAGACCAATGCACAACCGTCTGAAACACTCTCCCTGTGTCCTCTGGGCCCCGTGTTTAAACTGCACAAAGGAGTGTGAAACACGCGTTAGTATTGTCTTGTCCCTCAGTAGGACAGAAACCCTCAGGAGCAGCAACTCTTCAATCTGTGTTCCGGGGCCTTGTGCATGCATAACCTGGAGCATGCACACAGCAAACACGTGACAAATTACTGTACGATTCCTTGACAAACAATTCACACTGTTGCACCTGTGCACATCGTGTGTAACTGTAGCAGGCTTTTCTATTATTTATCCCACAATATACTAAACACGTGACCTGGAAGCCGGTTTTTTCCTGATTTCTACACACTGATATCCTTAAAATTCTCTGAACTCGGTTGGGAAATCTGTTCTTTTGTTTTAATATTCTGAGTTTCTCCTCCTCCTCTTTGCTTTCCTCCTTCTCATGATTGTGCTTTTATTGAATCAGTTTATAAACTCATCGGTTAGCAGGAACACGAGGAATTGTGTCCCAAGAAATGTGCATCAATTTGGTTTATATTTAATTTACATGAACATTCTTTAACTAATAATCTCTTAAAAATAATCTTTTTTTAAAAAATGAGCTATATCTCGTATTTTCCGTTGAGGAACTATCAAGCAAACATACTGTGCTATAGATATTTGGCTACCGCCATTCTGTTTGGAGCAAGTCATTCATATATATGCGGCAGAAGAAAAATAAAAATAAAGCTAGGCAATCATGTAAGGCTTGCTCTCACAGGGAAAGATTCGCGATTTGGAGTCTCAGCTTGAGGTGCATATACATAAGTCCTGTTCAACAGGAAAATGTAAATGAATTCATATAAATTTGTGCAGAGTGAGCAGAAGAAAATTAAGAAAATAAATTTGAATAAGAAAAGATAAGATTGGGACAAAAAATAGGAACCATGTAAGGCTATTTTCTGTTAGAATAATATTTGTGTGATACGCTTATGGGCTAAGAGTCAGACAGATTCTGGCACATGTTTCTGTTTAAGTCATATAGCATTATCGACTGTCAGACATACTTCAAAAACTGAGTACATTTTAGTTTCTTGTAAAGTTAGCAACCTCCATGAATTTTGAGGTGCTTTCCATATGCATTATAAAATTTTTGCCTGTAAATAACTATATTAGTATTTATTACCACTTATAAAATATATTTCACTTAGATTCCTAAAACTGACAGGATTTTAGTGATGATTTTCATCGTGTTATAAAATGACCACTCTGATGATATGAGGTGAAAGAAGAAATCTCAAAGGTGTGGGACGCAAGGCACACACATTCCCCTTCTCAATTCAGAGATTTTTTGTTCTTATCACAGCCACAAATATTTTCTGCCAGCAAATGTAAAACCTATTATTTAATTATAAACATATAGATATGTATATACATGTGTATGTATTACCGTAGTTCCTGTAGTAATTTATCTCTCTTTAGGATCAATTTTAAACAAAAACAAATCAAGTGCCATGAGTCGGAGCTATGCCGTATTTTGATAAATGTGTTTGAGAGTTAGTTGTTCAATTGATTTAGGAATCAATTCCAGGGCCTCCTTTCCCCATGAATACTAAAATCCATATATATTCCAGTCCTATAAATAGTACAGCAGTATTTCTGCTGCTCTGTTTAGAAAATAATTGGAAGGAAAAAATCTGCACGTGTGCAGTGTACATGTATTTTTTTCAAATGTTTGTGCCCCACGTGTGTTTGGATGCCCCATTTTGGGTGTCACAGGCACAGAGGGCTGTTGGTGGCATCTTTGCACACATTACGACACTTGGAAATTTGCTTCTTCAGTTACTGTTGGCATAGCAACAATTCCATATAATATTATGAGCTTTTGTCAGGCAGTGTTTCAATACTAGGGAAATGTCTGAAAGATAATGAGAAAATTTCATATATTAAAAAGAAAATGCTTCATGCAGAATTTCCCATACTTAGCATTTAGAGTAACAGCGAGTCTGATATTTTAAATAAAAACAATTAACATTTGTGAATTCCTAAAAGTGTAATATTTTTAAAAGCTACTTGATGATTCCTAAATGCTTCTTAAATTAAATTAGTGATTATTCCAAATAGATTGAGCAAATCATTTAGAATATGATGCTAACTGCGTTCAAGTCTATTATCAAACTAATGAAGCTAATTTACCGTAATAAATTGATTGGAAGTTTCAGTGACTTTTTTTCAGTTAAATTATCAGGGTATTATTTTCTATTGGTAACTATTACAGAATCTAACCAAATTACATTAGATTTAGTTAATGGAATAGCAAGTTAAGGTCATTTCCAGGACTGTCTAAAATCAAAACTAACAATATAATTGATATACTTGCAATCACTTACAGAAAAATAAAACACACTTAGGTATTCAGTTTGCCCTGGGAAGTGTGTGTGTATTCATAGTCGGGAAACTAAACGACAGCAAAAGAAATATGCTTGATCCTCAAAATGTAATTGTTTGTTGTTTTACTTAAGTTATAGTAAAAAAAAAACAAAACATAGTCTTCATCAGTGACTGAAGGAGGGCCCCAGTCAAAAACTTTGAACATTTTGAGTTCTAGTCATTCAGATAATCCTCTTAAAAGATAACACAAAACAGTTTGCAAGCTGTGATGACAAAACCATCTCTTTCACATCAGTGGTTGGCGTCAACCTGAAGCAGGCATTCTCTGCAGGTAAACTGACTTTAGCAACCCTGCACTGATTTTGCAAGTCTGTTTAAAACCAAGCAGACTTAGTAGGGAAAATGCAGAGAAAACATTTGAAATCATAGAGATGGATCCATTTCAATAATTAGAGGCATGCCAATGACCTACCAAGTGTGATAGGAAATTACAGTGAACGTTTAAATTTTCAAAATGTCTCATAGAAAACACATAGCCAGCAAGACTCCTTCAGGTCCTCCCAGTCGCTCTGAGTACATTTACCTCGTCCTTCTCGCCCCTCTCTGAAGCAATTTCAGAGACCCTCTTTCACATTTCTAAGTGTGGTGTCGTGGCTGCCTCTCTGTCCTTAGTCTACTCAAAACGCCCTCTTAGGGTGGTCCTTTGGGATCTGTGGAGGAGCCAGAAGTCCCAAGGTGCCAGAGCTGGTGAGTAAGGTGGCTGTGGACCTCTACAGTACCTTTACAAGTCTGCTTTTCTGCTGGACGGCGCGTGATAGCACCACCGTTCAACTATGTTTTACCACAACCAAGAAGACAAACACCAGAAAGGACTTCTAGAATTGCTTCAGAAGAATAAATGGAGAAGTGTGAAGCATGCAGAGATACTTTTAGGGAAAATAGCAATGGGTCTTACTGTAATAATTTTTGATGGTAAACATTCAGTGTGTATGTCTCAATCGCCACTGGTGCAGCCAAGTCAGACGGTAAGTATATCTATACATTATAGTTTCTTTTGAACTTGGGTGTGTGTAAACTTTTCTCTAACATTTTCAAAAACACAAGGCATAGCAGTTCCTTGTTGTCCACATATACCATTCCAGAACCAAAGTGAAGATGCAGGATGGCTGTGCAATGAAGGGACAAATTAGCTCATTTGAAGCGGGCAGACTATCATCGGCATTGTTTTTGTTTACTAGTGGAGAGGAGAGAGGGCTTCTGAATATGATGACCATGCAATGGCCAGGGATAACTGGTTAATACTGAGCTTTACATGAACTTCAGTGCAATGACACTATACTCAAAAATAAGCATTCCAAAAATTTTATTTCTAAACATGTTTTGAAATAATTTAAAATTCAGTTTATATAGTATATCAGTGTGAGGGTTTTTTCAGAGAAACTGAATATGTGTGTGTCCATAGTTTTATAATTACTGTAAAGGACTGACCAAAGTAAGTATAGAGGATGAGAAGCCTCAAGATCAGTAGGTGGCCACCGGGACACCCAGAAAATCTGCTGTAGGTTTAATCCAAGTGTAAATGCCCAAGGAGAAGGAGAATGAACAGAGTACAAAGTTTCAGTATCCAAATCTAAAGCCTTGAAAGGATTGATGTTCCTGATTCAATACAGTCAGAGAGAAAACAGGATTATTTTTACTCAAGCTTTTACTTTATTGAAATCTTTATTAGTTTATTTAAGGTACAGTTGCATAGAGGGTAATCTATGTTAATGTGTTCACTGATTCAAATGTTATTTAGAAATTTGATATATTCTATTATTTGTATTATTGGAAATAATGGTTAATTCAATATATTGGCACACTGGGAATTCATTAAATTGATGCACAGAATTAATAATCAGATATGATGTGGAATTTTCACAGCATTTCACATTTTGTACTACATACATTTGTGGCTTTGCGTATACTTTTGACAATGATATTTATGATGATATTGTACATAGATATTTTTCTTATCTTCAAAATTTTTAATGATAGTGTGTCTAACTGCCAAAAATACTTTCACTTAGTTTCACACTATAATGTCTTTAATGTGGTGCTAATATTTTTCACTTGATTTAACATTATAAGATGCTTATATATGTATAGATATTAAAAATGTGATGAAAGTCATAGAAATATAGGAAAAAGAGGTCTTTGATATTAATTTTAGACATTGCATTTTGAAAGCTTGTATGCCAGTTATTCTAAGTTGGAAAATATATTCCTGTAGGAACAATAGTATACAAAGTAGTTGATTTTATAATAATTATACAAAAAAAATATGTCATGCATGTTACAGCTGGACAGAGATACTATTAGCACTAAGGTTTCAGCTTTCATTCTTTCCTTTTTTGATGGAAAAGGCGTACGGTTCTTTATGCTTCATTTCAGGATCTCTAGTTAGGAAGTTGTCCCTTGTATGCAAAGTGAGGAGATTTCTCTAACACTGAAAACCTCATTCTCCACTTTCTGAGTTGTGACTTTTTACATCGATTGAATGGGAAAAAGACCAGGCAAATGAACCACTGAGAAAATAGAGGACTTCCTAAAATTGTATTTGTTATTTCCTTTTGGTATATAATCAGATGAATACCTCAGTTTTTGTTGACATGCATTTTTCTAAGTAAACAAAAGTGAGAAGTTTGTATTCAACAGCAACTTCAGACTCACTACATTTTATTTTCTGGCATAATTATATTTTACTTTATGAATCAAGGTAAAGTCATTGATCCAGTGGAAAGTAGAGCTACACATCAATAAGTAAGTATTAGAAAATCATGAGGAAATTATAAAAAAGAAAAACTTGCTTCCACTATGCCCCACTTCTCGTAATTGGGAAAGGAAGAAAAATCCGTAACTTTAAACATGTTTGTACACTGTAGTGGTATTCATGTGTATTGATCAGGTGATGCTTTGTGATTTATTTTGTTTTCTTTTTGACTTGCTATTTTTCATGCTATGTTATGTCTCTGACCCATTTTAACTATTCTTTTGAGACACAGTCTCTCTAAATGTTCCAAAATGGCTTGAACTTTTTATGTTCCTGCCATATCCTCCTACTTAGCTGAGATTACAAACATGTGCCAGCATACCTTGCTGTAACTTGTTTTCAACTTCCAAACTGAATCAGTAAAATATTGGGAACATAGTAGTTAACATGACTAACTTTCCTTATTATTGCATTTTTTACTAATTTTTTATAGAAAATGCTTTAAGTCTCATTACTATGTTGGGGTTTGAATATAGGAAATTCCATGCTTGCTGTGACCCTAATGCACCTCCTACGTAAATCTTGAAAACTATCTGTGTTTTCATCCCATTTAAATTTTCTCTTTTTAAAAAAAAATTGCTTTTACTCACAAAGATTCATCATACCACTTAGTATCATGAACTGATAATATTATTTTATTATTTTTCATTACAAGGGTCAACTAGGTCAACAAAAATATGGAAATCTATGTTATGTTATCAGTCTTTTTTCTTTTTTCTTTTTTTTTTTTTTTGGTACTGGGAATTGAACTCATGACCTCACGCTTGCAAGGCAGGCGCTGTACCGCTGAGCTAAATCCCCAGCCCAAAAATATGGGAATCTATACATACTATGATAGCAGGCAGTGACAGCACAGTACCCTGAACTAGCAAGATATAGGGAAACAACTCTCTTCTTAAAATAGGGATGGTGAAACATTTAGAGACCAAGAGCTCAAACTGCAGCCCCAAGCCCATTTATGTATCCCAAAGTGCCAACACCGCAATGAAATCTAAATACTGAGATTTTAGTTTAGAAGAAACAACCCATGCATTAACATCTTTTGTCTTCAAAGAAAAGCAATAACAGAGCTTTCAATAATACAATAGACCAGCTTTTTGTTGATAGGTAAATGTTTGCATCTGGTGTGCTTTTGCACAATTAATATGATCTTTGCTGTTGTACCCACACTGATAATTTGTCTAACCTTGACTCATACTGCATTACTTTGAGACTAAGACATGCAGCAGGGCATGTGTTAGTCTGTGTTACAAGCTTAAAATGATCCAAACAAAGTAAGAAAAGCAATCCCACGTGCACTCTTTGACTTAAAATTATTCCATACCTTAAGGATTTCGTTTTCAGAATTATCAAATATACTGTCCTTTGTCACCTGTCACACTGTCTTCTCAAGTGTTGCACACAGGTCATGGAATTTGTTTTTGAGGCAGAGCTTTCTTTCTGAAATTCTCATAGCTCCATTTCCAGATTTTAAAAATCTAATGACTGTAAGTAAGAAGGATCAACTTCTACAAATTTCGCTTTATCTGGAGGAGTAGGAAAACACAGTTGTCTCCGTCTTGTGGAACTGTAAAAATCTGTGACTACAAATCTCTTTTGTAACTGCTACGATGTTAGAAAATTCCCTGTAGATTTCCTGATGGCTTATAGGGCTGTCTGCAAATGTAGTAAAATTCTCTAAATACGTTTTTATATTTGGGAAATAATTCAGCTACCCACTTTCATAAACCTAGTTTTCTTTCAGGTGTTTTGATATTACAAAACATTCTTTCTGCTGTTTTCCATACACATTTTGTTTAGTACATTGAAGTGTAGTGTAAAATCTGTAAAAATCATGAGGTTGTTATACCAGGATATGGATATCCCTGTTTTCTGCTGATCACAAACAGCCTAATTTCATTCAAGCAGGCTACACATTTCTCCAGGACTTGTCCTATGCTCAGCCAGCAAGCATTATTTTATACAAAGAAAATATCATTTTGTGCCTGAACTTCATCATAAAATGCTTGAAACTATAAAAAATTAAGAGCCTGAGCCATAATGTTATTCACCACTTTTGTGACACCTTTGAAGATACCATCCTTTTTCTTGCTACCTTCCCTGACAAAAGGAGCTTCTTGATTTATAATATAATGAAATTGAATGACTGAATGTTTTGCTTATTTAATAAAGAACTGTGTGGAAGCAGATCTTGCCCTCACTATCCAAGGTGCTCCATCATTAGTAGTTGAAACCACTTTTTCTGGTCTTATGAATTGTGACAAAAGTCTCCATCACAGCATTGTAGACATCTATCCCTTATGTTTTTGCAGGAAAATACAGCAGTTTCATCAGCTCTTCTCTTGTAATATCACCAACAGCATAACACAAAACTACTGCTGGGCTTACATGATTATTTACATGTGTGCCTTTATCCTAGTACATGGAGTCATAGGCCGCCTTTTGTAGGTCAGAGGTGAGCTGTTGACTAACATCACTTGCCAGGTACAGGACTCAATCATTAAGAGTATGTCTGCTAAGAGAAGTCTCAGAGATTCATTGCATAATTTTCTTGTTTGGGAAATCACAAAAGAAGGAATTACTCCCAGACAACTGGCCATTTTGGTAAAATCCCATCAGAGAGAGACTTACACTGTTTTGCTGTGCACAGTGAACTTGGAAAGCTAGCAGCTCTCAAATGACTTGTTTCAGAAAGATAGTTGCAGAAACTAAGATACTGGGAATGATATTTCCTCAGTTTTCCTTCATGAACCTTTTCCTGCCAGTTTCACCAAGTTTGGCAACACTTTTGTGGTTCATGCTAAAGTACAGCCAGGCAGCTGCTGTATAACAAATAACACTTTCACTATGAGGAACGCATAATGCTTTCCCATTGCATTCAATCACTACCAATGACTGTCCAGGCCTCTTAGAATGACATTTTGCTACTGATTTTCTTATTGTTTTTCTGTAGACATGTCTTGGTGTTCAAGGTTTGGAGTCTACAAAAAGGCAAATTTAAGAAAAAAATAAAGCACCCAATATAAATATACCCCTATACCAAAAAGAACTGACAGTGTTAGTTCATACTAACAAATTGGACATTCTGTGAATCAGCAATCTACAGCTGTGACCCTCAGCTAGGTTGCTCCTGAATTTGCTGACCCCTGGCACAAGGTGGCAGCGTTCCCCTCACCAGCAGCGTTTGGCTACTCTGAAAAAGGCATCTGAGCGCATTTCCTACCTGTGGAGGCTATTGCTAAAATCACAGCCGGGCCAAAGAAATCTATACAGATTCTTGCTCTTGTTTTCACGAATTCTTCATAAACTGCTAAATACGATGCCAAAGATTCAAATGTAGCAGGGGACAGCGCAGGAGTAAAAGAATCTCAGTCTCTTAATTAGAAATCACTTTGCTAAATCTTAGATTATTAAATTTCAATTTTCAGAAGAAAAATCGGGTAAAATCTTGTGTTAATAAAAATGGATATATTTGATGCCCTGACTGGCCATGCAAAGGTTCAGTGAGTCATGGCTGGTGACATCATTGGCTGGCACCACTCCTCCTTCCTGAACACACATACCGCCCCTATGTGTGCTGCTGTCCGATGCTCTGCTGGCGGGGCAGTCCTCGGGAGACAGCTTGCTTGCTGGGAGAGAGGCTCGGCATGCCTGCTGCTGAATGCTTTCGATAGGTTTGCCACAACTGCCTTAGGAGTTGTGGGATTTCAGAAACCAGAGAACCTGGGACACTTAGGGTTGTGACAGTGGTGTAAACATTCCAAGCCCAGTACTGAGCAATAACTTTACCACCTAAAATAGGACAGAATACAAAATATGTATCAAGAAAACACCCACTGTAGAACTTGCATATAGATAGTGTATTGTCAAGTATTTCTGCGCTCACACATACTTATTGATGTCTATTTTATTCTGTTGAAAGGTTTCAAAATTGCATGCTTGTCAGTTATTGAATTATCATAGATAACTGAAAACAAAGAAAACAAAGCAGTTTCATTTGGAACAGTAATTTTTAGCTATTCTTCTATTTGTCCTTTCCCTTTAAAACATAAAATAAATATGTCCTCTGTGAGACGTAGTGTTTGCTTGTATACATACTTTATATTTTTGTGATTATTACTATATACTTATTATATATATTTCATTATACATGGAAATATCCTGTATGCCAGTGTACACGTTCCACAAAGGGCACACAGAGCCCTCTCTGTTGGCAGATGAGCCAAATCACTCCAGCATCACTCCAGCAGTGGGGCATTGATAGCAGTGCACATACGGACAATGCTGATGTTTTGAGGTATATAAGTGGGTTACATTTAGGCACTTGGTCTCTAAGAAGTTTGCCTTCACTGTTGTACACATACTCTTTTGTTAGAGGAATGACTTTGACTTTGTTGTCCTAGAAGTATTCCACAGTATTTAGAGGGTTTTTTTTCTGATACCAGAGATGGACTCTGGCAATTCTTATATGCTGTGCAAGCCACTGAATGCTGAACTACAGATTCAGCCCATGTTTTTTTTTTTTTTTATTTTGAGATATGGTATTGCTAAACTGCCCAGTGTGACCCCAAACTTACAGACCTCTTGCTGCAGTCTCCCAAATATCTGAGAGTAGGGGTAGGCACCACTCTATTCAGCTACGGATGTGCTTGCTTGTCACAACTGGTGAGGAGGAGATGCTGGCACTGAACACTAGAGAGTGAAGATACTGTGAAACCCCGTGTGACACATAGCACAGCCCCCCACATGGAATTATCCAGTTCAAGCCATCGGGATGTGAGGCTCATAGCTAGTGGGTCTAATGAGTATGCACCACAAGGGGTGGAAGTGTGTTTTAACATCATTTAAACCATATTCATGTAAGTTCCCGGCAGTTCTATCCAAGTCATTGCTCTGCAATTAACCGTTTGCCCAGTTGATACAAGGAAGATAGAAACCTCTAACTTTTTTGATGATTTTTACATAAAAATAATGATAATTATATTTCCCCTAATTTCCTTGAATAAACGGAAATGAAGCTTAGAAAATAATGTCAAATCTAAGATGTAGACTCATTACCATGAACTTTGCTTTATTCTAATTAAGGAGATGAAGCTGCACCACTTAAAGTACATGTCTGTGAAATGTGAAACAAATTTAAGGATTTATTCTGCTACATTTTACTATGAAATGTTGAAGAACATAGAGTTTGGGGATCTCTAAAACTTAAAAAGAGCTGTGTACTTACAACATTAATGATTTATTAGAGCATATAGGGTTGGGGATAAAGTTGATCATAACAGTTCAAAATATACCTGTGATTATTTGAGGACATTTCAAAACAGGGTTCATAGTTGAGATTATCTCCATGAAAAACAAGCCACAAAGTATCTAAAATATCAGAATTTTTGTGCTATGCCTTTTTGTTTCACCATTCCTTAGGTAATTTTTAGAACAATCCCAAAGCAGAGTTGTAATAATCTTAAAATGACAGCAAGTAGCTGTGCACTCCCTGGGGAGAAGACTGATACGGCATCCCTTGTAAATACTGAGATACAGCACACTGAACAGGGAGCGCTCGTGATGCCAGAGGGGTAGGTGAGCTCAGGAGAAAAGTCCCGCGTCAAAGCCGAGCTGTGCACTTTCTCTGAGGCATGTTCGAGTTTAGGTTCTGACCAGAGTACATTCAAAGACAGAGTTAAGTAGAGTTTTGTGGCAAACCTAAAACGAATAGGAAATCTGTCACAGGGAGAGAAGGAAAGACAAAGGGAACGCAGTGAGAAATACGTCATGGAGGCAGGAACGTGGGCTCCACTTCTTTCTGAAGATTCAGGACCTACGTCCAGCACACTTTAATTTTCTCACCTCAGAAGAAAGGAATTTGGAACTATTTATCCAACCAAGTGGTTTCCTCTCCTCCAGGTTGCCCTTGCTGAAGAGTCAAACACAGGAAGAGAGAGAGACCCATGGGCGGGGCGTGTGCAAGGACTTCACGTGCTTCAAAGTAAATAATAGCACTGTGACCAACTAAATTATCATCCCTAGCTTGACAAAAGAAAAACTGACTCCATCTGGGAGGAAAATTGAACTCAGAGGTAACTAACTTATCTTCAAACCACAGAAATTTACAAAAGGCCGCGCCCAAGTCTGACACACAGACACCCACACTGCAGTCTCTCCCCGCGATTCTTTACGTCTCTGCACTGTGCAGTGCCTCTGTTCTTCCGTATCAGGAGGACACCGGGCCCCAGAGTGGGGTAAAATGAAAACGATATTAATTTAAGGAACTGGATAAGAATCACGCAAACAGAGGTAGCATTTGCTCCGAGCATAGCAGTCCCAATATGTGTAGCGCTTCCACAGGCACTGCTAAGTGTCTCTCCTTTGAGATCTGCTGAGGTGAAGGAAGGACAAGACCTGGGGAACAGGATAATTCTATAAAATCACGTTACTTGTGGCAACGACTTACATAGTCACTTTGCTTTTAATGGCATAAAACACCCAACACACGACCCAGAGGAGAGGGAAGGGTGGTTCCAGAGTGTGAAGCGCGTAGTTGGTTGCTCCACGGCCGGGTGGTGCGTGGAAGCGGAAGGAGGGCGGCAGGCAAGGTGTGCAACCTCTGGTAGGGAAGGGGCAGAGGGAGGCCAGCGCCCGGGGCTGGAGAACACCGTCCCGGCCACATCCCCAGAGACCCACCCGGTCTGCTCCAGCTGCACCTCCTAGCTGAGCATTCAGCTGCGGATTAATCTGTCTCTGAATGTGAAAACTGTTTGCTGTGTGTCTTGGTTACTTTTCTCTCGTTTCTGGGACAAAATACCTGACGCCCAAAACGAAGGAAGGAAAGGTTTATTTCGCTTACAGTTTGTGGAGGTTTCAGTCCATACTTGGCAGGTTACAAGGCAGAGTGGCACATGGCAGAGGGCTACAGCTCATGGTGGCAGAACACAGCAAAAGCAACAAGCATACAAGGGAGGAATGGCAGCAAGCAGCCTCTTCCTCTCCCTTACATATGTAAACTTCCACCCCAGGGTGGGTGTAGCTCTCACACCCATAATCAATCAAACTCTAAAAGCCTGCCCCACGGCCGCATGAGGCTTTGGGGGGACACCCAGACACAAATCGAAACACTGTACATTTAGATCCAAACCAATTTAGATCAAACGCTGCTTGACTGGAAGAAAAAAAAAGCAAAATTCAGCAAATCAGGGTCTTTGTGTCTTTTGGAATACAAGAAAGAAACACATTTCTTTTATAACAGAGAAGAAAGAGAGAAAGAAGGCAGCAGGCGTGTGGAAGGCAGAGCTATCCCTGAGCTTTGCACACACTGGACTGAGAAACCCCAGGCTAAGGCCTGCGCACATGTCAACAGTTACACAAAGAGCAATGACGTAATAAGCACATAACAAGGAACGAAGGACGAGAACAGTGGGGTACTTGCAGAAATTCACAAGGCTTTGGAAACTCATGTGCCTTCTTTTCAGAGTTTAGAAGAAATTGGCGTGTCAGATTTGTGTAAAGTCAACAGAACAGGCATATGCTGGTCAGTAAACTCAGAAGTTCTCCATTTAAAATTTGTACATTTCTCTGGTCAATGAGTAAATTGCCCATTTTACAGTTTTGGAAATGTTTCCTGCCTCCTGAGGTGATAAGTAAGTAGGATATTGCAAGGACAGAGGTGCTTTCCGTGTGACATTCAGCTGTGACGAATATTGACCATATACGCCTGGCTTAAGTTATGGCTGGGATGGAAATGGCTTATGTCTACTCTCTTCCATGTCTGCTCAATCTTTTCTCAGTGCGTTTCGTGTTGTATCTTCACAAATGCTGTGCACTTTGAGACTTTTGCACAAAGACTGTCAGCGTTTTTCGTAGGCTTCATTTCCTTGTGCCTTTTGCATGAGTCATTTAGGCTGAATGTTCTGTTCACTGAATTTTATCTCTAAGACATCCTTTATGTTTCAAACATTCCTTATATTCCTTCAGCCAGACTCACTTTTATTTACATAACACAGATAAACTAACATGGTGGGGAACTTTATTTACTCCATTATAAATCAAGAACAATTTTGTCAAGTTTCCATTAGCCTATGAATTTTAAAAAGAATGTGCCAGAAAACTACATAATTCACTGAAATAATAAAAAAATCATTAAGCTCTGCCTGAAACACATATATTTTTTGTAGGAGCTTCTGTGCTTTAAGTCAAAGGGCAAATAATTTTTAATTTTAAATGATCACAAATGGGTCCATAATAAAATATGTTTAGCATTGCCATGGCTATATAACTACTTTTCCAAGTATTAGATATTACACGCAGCACTGATTTGCTTTGTCTTCAGTGGTCATCAAAAAGTTCCACTTTTTTCCAGTGGAGAACTGAACTGCTAGGTTGCAGCAGCTCTGTGATGTGTGAGTCAGAGAACCTTTGGGAATTTGGAGAACTGAAAATCAGATGATGTTTCTTTTTATCCAGTTTAATTAACCACATTTTCAACCCTCGTGAACTATTGTCCATGAGCCAGTATGAAAAGGGACATCGACAGAGCAATGTGTTTAAGGCAGATTTAAAAATCTTTCCATTACTAATGTACCTGTGTAACTAAAGCATGTGTATTATTTCTTTTATTTAGTTGCTAGCACTGATCATTTTGAGGGAGGAGTCCTTTTCCTATAAAGCCAGTTTTCAGACACTAAAATAACTTACACTGAAGCATGCAACCTTTTCAAATTTATTTTTAATTGTCAACACAGCATACTACATTATTTCAGACCTTAAACATAATTAAATGTCAGAAAATGTCATGTAAATTTTTCTCCTGTAACAATTTGTTAATTATCCCACTAGGATCCTTTCAAAATCTTCATGTATATTCTTTGCTTCAATATCTTCAAATTTGAAAAGAATAAGCACTAAATAAACTTCTCCTATTTCTTTAGGGCTCATTTTCTGGACATTTGAAGATAGATAAGCCACTTTAGTAAAATCAAGTACTCTTAAGTGAAATCGGTATATTGGGAGTATCCTAAACTCTCTGTGCAAATTCTACTACACAAAAGATGACAATTGGATATAGATTAGTTAGTGAAATTCAGGTATGTACATATACACCTACATACATCTATGAGATATTTGTTGTGGATGAAGATAATTTCAGTTTGATTTCTTGTTTCAGTTTTGTGGATAATATTTAAATCAGCCTTCAATAATGCCGGAGTCTGCAGTCATTTTTTTATACAAACAGTGTGCCAGGAAAGTGCACTGTTGGTAATGGTTTTTCCTTAATAGCGACGGAGTTGATGTAAGACTTGTGGGTTGGACAAGTTTTCATGTGATAATGTAGCATTTCCAGGTGACTGTCACTCACTTTGAGGGGTGAGATCAATTAGCTTAATGGTTTACAATTATTTGATGTGTTGTTTACTATAAGAGCATAAGAAAGACCCAAAATCAGTTTAGGATTTTTTTTTTTACACTCTTTGCTATCAGCCTTCAGCTATTCCAACACCATCGGCATTTCTTATCAGCCCAATCTCTCCAAGATATTTGAGCATTTCATGTTTGCCACGTTCTTTACAGGCATGCTCATCTGAAGCCAACAAGCCATGAAAAGTGTGACTTTTCCCTTCTGATCCACTTGCCTTTGCTTTGTGAGATTTTGTAGGTTTCTTCTGCCCCTGGTTCACTGTAAAGATTTGTCAATAAAGTGAGGTAAAGGAAGAGAATAGACCATCACAGAGAGGCTTGTCTTCTTGGTCCAAGGGGCATACTGCTGGCTCCTTCAGCACAGCTGCCGGGAGCATGAGGAGGTTCAGTAACATTGCTCTCCATCCTCTGGCCCCACCTCTGCCTGCAGGCACCCAACAGACCTCAGCCACATGGTGTGAATCCCAGCCTGCCCGCTCTACTAGCTTTCTTCACCACGCAGCAGGGTGCTTCTGGATCCAGCTGGGCCCTCATTTCTTGGGGAATTTTATAACCAACCATACATTGCATGCTTCATCTTTCCAAAGAGAGACTGTCATTCCAGGTTTGGGATACAACATAGTAAGTTGTGCTTCACTGAATTTATCCTTTCTTGGCATGTTTTTTCTCAGCTGGAGAATTAGCAGCTCCATTTGCCTTATTTCTTCCTACGTTTTGGTTTTCCTTTTCCTCTGTTAGCCATCTTAGTAGTTGACAACTCTCTGTATTTCCTTTGTTCACGTTGCCAATATGATTTCTGTCCTGATGAGACTCGGCTCAAGAAACTCTTCTTCCGCGTTGTACTTCCCTTCCCTCTCTACGGACCTTCAACAAGACACCTTTGAAAATTTCTCCCAGACCCGGGTCTCCCGTGCTGGCCTAGGCTCCTGGCTAGGAAAGTGGGACAATTTAAGATAATGACCAGCAGAGGGGGATAGCGAGAGTAGAATGCAGTTCTAGCCAAGGAGTTTGTTACACCTGCGTTCACCTCGTTAAGGTGTTAATTCTCATTTATTGCCAAGATCTACACATACATCCCCCCGGTTACATGTGTAGCTTCTAAACAATATGACCATGTCTTCACCTTTGTTTCTCAAAAGTGATGCAAGATGCCAAAAACATAATATAAACATCCTATTAAATAGTTTACAAGAAGAACAGTATGAAAAAGCATACATTAAAGAAAAGTGGATCCCTTAGGTGAACCATTTTGATCAGCAAGGGACATAGAGCTAGTACTTTGTAATTCATTGTAAGAAATATTCTGAGACCCTTTAACAAATTCAAATCCTTATTTAAGAAATTGCTCTTTTACTTTGAAGAACACTAAATGGACATGAATAAACTGAATGGACTGACATGACATGTTAATTTTTTCTCAGAAACAAGGAATGATCATTATACATTCATGGATCTGATTCATAATATATATTGTATTGTATTTTCTGTCCCCAAAGACATAGCTAGATCCACTCCTTCTTCCTCAAACCCATCCAGCCAATTTAAGTCAGACTTTTAATCTCAACAAGTTTTGACTGCTGGATATTAATATGCCAAAGTTATTATCAGTCAACTTGAATACAATAAAACCCAAGAAGACCCAGTCCCTCAGATTAAACTTGTTGGCTGGTGTTTTATACCAATAGGAATCAGTGGAGACTAAACTGAATCATAATCCCCTCTCACGGCCCCTGTCCCTTGCACCTCGAAAATTTTATATTCTAACTATGTAGAGGTACTGAGCCAAAGTTAAAAGAATGGAACAGTCCACACCACTGTCACAATTACTCACCTTCTTCCCTAAAAGAAGAAAAGCTTAATGCAGATATTAATTAATGTTTCCACAGGTCCCTAGGAGTCTCAGAAAGTCTCACAAATGTAATCTGTTCTTTTCTCCTAATTATCGGGAAGGTATAAACACCAGTCAGATACTCTGTTTTATAAAAGGATGATATTCTGTACTATAAAAGTATGAAAAGGGTATGATTTACTAAATATTATTCTGAACTCTGAGATCAAAGTGCAAGTGAAAGGTCTATCTGGTTATTTTTCTTTACAGTTGAATGTATTGATTTCTTTGGGCTCAGAAATCGGAGTACGGAACTTTAAAAGCATTTAATATCCAGAATATAACCTTATCAAAAATATCTTCAGCAAATTAGCTATTCTTTCTTACATGTAATAAATTTCAAAAGCACAATAGAGCAAACATAGTAATCAGAATAAAGTATGAGAAAAATCTGAAGAAGGGGTTTATAATCATTGCATAACTTAAGGTCAAAATTCAATCCTAAAATCTTTTAGTCTGTGATTGGATTTGAATTCACTGATAGAAATGCATTTATTTATAGAAAATCCTGACTAACAACTCTCAAGGGTTAGATTCTTTTAAAAAGGTTTCTAACAAGAAGATTTAGGAATTTTATAGTTTTACACTTCAGGTCACCCTGATTCTGTAAAGTCCTAAAAGTGTGATTTCTCATTAAAACTACATTTGAGGGCAAAAGAACTATAACATTGTGTCGTACGGTCCCTTGGACATTTTATGGTTACAGCTATTCTGAGTTTCAAAAATTGCTAGAGAAGATGTAAGCAACCAGTTTATTTTCCTTTCTATGTCAGTGAACTATATTTTATTCTCCATCTTTTTTCTTCTAATTAACTCTGCATAATTTAGTTCTACTTTTGGTTAGACAAATATTTTGGTCAGTTTTGCACACATCTGAAGCAGTAAAAATACATATTCCTGAACATAGTTCACCATGAAGGTTTATGTTAGGACAGTAGTGAATTGGCTGTTTAGATATGAGTGCAATGAAAAGTGATCTATTAAAATAATTTAAAAATGCAGAATTTTTCAAACTGCTTTCAAAATGGGCTTTGAAATTAAGAAAATACTATATTTTAATAAAGAAGTAATTCCAATGTATAGTATTTCTTGTTCTGCTAATAACGTCCAAAGAGAGAAGGGGGAATTAGGATATTCCTGTTTTGTAATATAAATAATACATTACCTTAATGAGGCATCTATTAAATCAGATAAGAGGAGAAAAACTCCATATCTACCTTCGGAAACCTTAAGCAAATTCTGTTTTTCCCTCCCCTTGCTCACCGTGTGGAAACATGTCTGCCATTTCCATCCCTCCATGACTGTGATTACTCCAGGGCTCAGCATACATAAACTCCACTACTATTTTTACTGTTTTCTGTAATCATAATTGTTACTACCAGTGCATATTTATTCAAAACTTACATTGCCATTTGAAGAACTCTGATAAGCTCTGGGAAAAGTCTCAATACTAGACATGAGATTTGTTGTCAGTAGGGATTAGTGTGCGTGGGGTACCAAACAAATAGAAATTCAAACCTGAACTACCTTGTATTTTGATTTTGAAAGATTTTTTTTTAAATTATAGTTCGGCAAACTTCTTAAGTAGACAGTAGGTTATATTTGATATTAAATATATCATACAGAATTTACATAAATGGCTACTATACTGGGCAAGTATTAGTGTTCTTTCTATATGATTTTCTTAGGGCTACTAGAGCAAAGCACCACAAACTGGAAGGTTTAAACAACAAAAATTGATTTTCCCACAACGTGGGCAGCTTGAAGTCTAGGGTCAAGGTATTTCTAAGGAAGGTTATAGAAGTTAATCTGTCCTATTCCTCTCACTTAATTTCTAGTTGTTTGCTGGCATTCATTGACATTTCTTAATGTCACTTGCAGTGACATCATCTGTCTGGCTTTATCTTTGTGGTGAATAACCGATGGTCACCTTGCAACGCCCAGCTGCACTGAATCAGCGTGGATCTCTGTGGAAGGCGCCCCTGGGGACTGTTGCCAACAGCACAAAAGCAGACCTGGCGGCGGGGGGAAGATGGTGAGGTGTTGAGTCTCCTGGAGAAGCTTGTCCGGCTGGTTTTCCTAATATGACTCAGCTGTTCTTCCATCAGAGGAGCTTGGTTCTTCTCTGTCGCCGAGGATGGCTGCAGTTCTCTTTGGGGGAGCTCTGGTCCTTACCTTGAGCATCGCTTCCTGGCTCCCATACAGATCCCTCGGCCTGCTAGCACATCTCCTTCACCCTGCTCGCACGGACTTTCTAGCTTCCACTAGCAACCTTTGGGCCCTCCCAGTGCAGATCCTTGATACAGACTTGCATGAGACATTGTCATTGGATCTAAGCCTCCAAGGACTCGTAGAGGACATTACCATGAGCTCTAAGTTTTCAGCTGGACTTGTGCAGGACAGTTCCACAGCATCCAGGCCCTCAGCTGGATATTTTGGGTCTCTAGTGTATAGACAGATCCTTGTACTCTTCTACACTTGACTTTTTCAGTGAATATTATAAAATAATCCTATATATTACATGTCCTGTATTAAATCTATTCCCTTGCAAACCCTGACTACAACAATCTTCATACGGCATTCCACGTGTGTGTGTATCTGGATCCAAATCTCCCTTTTTAATAAGGCCAGATGCATCAGATTAGTACACACTTTATCTCTTCTTAACTAATTATACCTAGAAAGGCCCTACACAATGAAAATCACATTCTGAGGTGCACAAAGACTTTGATATAGGAAATGTGACATGAAAAATCTTAACATATAACACATTTTCAACACCATAGCCGCTAGGTCAGTGACAAACCTTTTAGAGCTTTCAATGATACAAACCGCCCGCTGCGACATGTGTGTCACAGATTCACCAGCACTGCCCCGAGCCAAGCAATGTTAATATTCTTTTGACTTTGAAACCATTGTAAAGGCTTGAGTTCACAAGTTTTACTCACTTTTGCAATACTGTGCATATGATTAATAGTGAGTTACTCAATGTTGTATCTTCTTGTCAGACTTCCCATGGGATCAGAACCAACAGAGATAGGTAGATGTATACTTAATAGGTAGATAAATACGTAGGCAGAACAGAGCTAGAAATTTATTATAAAGGGCCACGGGTCACATAAAATATTGTGTGCCAACTGGAAAAAGCAGAAAACAAGTACTGTAATTCAGTCACTGTCTAAAAGCCTGAGAATATGTCATGCCATCCTGAACAGAAGAAACAGGTGTCCTGGCTCCAGATAGATGATTGTTTGGTCAGGGTCCTCAGCAGAGTGGATGATACCATCTCACTTTGATGAAGGGAGATATTCTTTATTTAGTCTATGGTGCTGAATACTAAACTCTTCCGGAAACTACCATACAGACATACCCAGAAATGTTCCACAGACGCTCTGCATATCCTGCAAATTAGTCAGGTTGGCGTAAAACGTTACACATCACACATCCCTAGCTACAGGGATTGCACGAGACACTGGAATGTGATCAATCTGAGCAAACAGACACCATCTCTTGAAGTTTTGCCCAATCTCTGGGAAAGTAGACGCTTTTATGTGATCTGTGTTAGAATAAAAGCATCCAATAGCTTTTGGCTAATGTCTGCTTTCTACCATGCCAATAGAATTTGGAGACTAATAAAACCCACATACAGTTTGGAACACTAAAAGAAAACTAAAATCTGGATACATTTGAATACCTAGATATCATCATAATTGATGAGTTTATTTTGAACACTTCACTTTATGTCAATAAAGAAGTATGATTTTATATAATCAACTGTGATTTGAATTTCTCATACATAAAACTAATGAATGTACTTCTTAAAATAATTTCCATTGTTAATTTCCTATTATCTTGTTTTGAAATTCTGTATCATTTTTATTGTTTTTGTTGTTTTGTTTTTGTTATTTTGTCTCTGTTCTTTTCCCTTTAGAATAAAGTATAGAAAAGTTAAAGTAACTAGATTGCTAGACATAAAAAAGACAAAAATAGTTTCCTCAGTAAACAGACAGACTAGAAGTCTCAAGTGTACTGACAGTTCCAAAGTATCCCTAACACAAAATTTACTCAGGCACAATATCTATTTGACAATGATACTTTGATAGCATGACTAAAGACAACAGTATCATTTGCACTGTTTTGTTGAAAGCATTCTAAGTACTTCTTATATTTACTCTAATAATCAATTTCCAAATAAAAATAATTGTTTTTCCAAATACAACAGAGGATTCTGTGGAGAGCACTTTCATGAATTCTATTTAATTTCCTGCCAGGAAGAAGGCTCAGCAGCACAGTGCCTGCCTGGCAAGCGCAAGGTCATGAGTTCGATTCTCAGTAGCAAAAAAAAAAATAAATAAATAGATAGAGAGACAGATAAATAAATAAATAAATTTCCTTAGTTATTTCCTCAAGATTACTATTTTTGGAAAGATAGACTCATTTCCCCTACTGGGATATATTTTTCTATAGTAACATAAATCTATCATATATTATGTTTACAGCATCAACTTTCCAATATTGTTCTGAGATGCAGTTCGCCAAAAGAGAAAATTAAAGAAGTAGCAGTCATCATTTGGGAAGGTTACCCCAGGCAAATACGGTGAAAGACCCACAGAGGTAGCTGGAGTACTGTTCCATGTTTTCCCATTTCTCTGACACATGAATCCAGCTGTCCAGTAACACCTCCAGTGTCATCACGGGATGTGTGCAGACTGCCAGAGGTGGACAGAAAGAAGAAACACCTCCTCCTGGACATTCCCACCAGCTCTACTTTGTGAACCCACTATGGTTGTCGAAAATCACGCCAGCTCAGACTTCCCTAAGAATCTTGGCTGACGCTCCCATGCTTTGGTAAAGTTTTGTTGACCCCTTTTGGATCTTCTTGTGCTTGATTCACAAACTCCTCCCACACCCTCGGCGCTGATTTTCTGACAGAACCCTGACTGAGATGCCTATTAAAGTGACTGCTTGTTCATTAGCGGTGTTATGTTTTAGCTTTCATTCTATTACTTATTCTGAGTGCTCGAATTATTTTTCCTTTTTTGTCTTCCTAGTGCTCAGAAATTGATATAGCAAGTTTGTTTTGGTTTACACTGGAGTTTTATTTACTATGAGCTATTTAAGGCCCTTCAGCCATCGTAGGAGCTCCCAATATCTTGAATATTCTTTCTCACTGCATATTTAGTTACAAAGGAACTAAAAGTCAATAACAGAGAATGTTCGTTTTGTATATTAATTTCTCTAGAGTATTTAGAATATTGCCTGGCTTATAGAAAAAGCTCCCTAGCATTTTCAGAATGAACAAACTGGATGAATTATATTTTATGAATATAATCTTATGCATTAATGGGTATTATATACATTTTTATATACACCCCTCTATTTCTAGAAATAACTAGATTTTTTTCTGAGAAAAGCTCCACCTCATATTTTTCAAACAAGTGATTTTAACAAAAGCTGGTGTAGTCCAAACTTCTACCACAATGTTCTCATCAAGACTTGGTTTTGTGACCCGACTGGACCTCTTTTAAGTGACTGACATGGATGTCTCAACATGTGCAACAGAACAAAAACCAGCCAGGTCATTGCTTTCTATGTATTACATTTTTAACCAGCAAAAGTATTTAAGCCTCAGATACCTAAAATTTAAAGATTTTCAGCTTCCAGAGCCTCTCTCATCCAAAGCTTTCAGGTTTGATCTTAAAACACAGAGAATGTTTAGGTTAAAAATTCATAGCAATAAAAGACACATTACATTAAATTCTCTCAAAATAGTCTTCTTTGACACCAACAATAATGCCACCATTGCTGTCACTTTCTGAATGAATTCTGGAAGTCTTCCTTTGTGTTCTTGTTCGCAGTACCGTGGCTATCTCTGGGTCTTGAATCCACTGAGAACATTTACCTTTCATGATCATTTAGACCATAGGGAAAGCCAGAAGTTTTGTGGTTCTAGATCTGTAGAGTAAGGTGGATAAAGACACACTGTACTGGTTTTATTTGACAGAGATTTCTTCATTAGAAAGGATGTGTGACATAGAGCCTTTTTCTGATGGAGAATGCAATTGCTCATTTCTCAACCCATTTTCTATGGACATTGCATCTTAAATAGTCTTCTAATCCCATAAAGTATTCAAAGTTTATCATAATATTCCTGAGTACAAACTTAGCTCATTCAATTCCATCAAGATCAGAAAACACAATTAACATCAACTTCATGTTGGATTTTGGTGGACATACTTTTTTTTGCTTTCATAGAGAACTCCATGATTTCCATGGAAAACTCGAACCTTGATCTGAATGTCATAGCCATAGACCCAAGTTTCATCTTTAGAAATAATCTTTCTGAAAAAGATGAAATCCAAAATGATACGATTGCCCAACTCTAATGAAATTGAAAAAAATCTCATGCTAAGAGGTTGTTTGTGATGTGTGATTTATGACACATTTTAAAATACACTTTCTCTCAGCCACAGCTTACAATCCATTGATTCACCAAACCAGTTGAAACTTGTCACATACAATTACTGATTTCTGAGCTGCTCCTCCTACTGACGGTCCCTAACCTTCTGGTGGCTGGCTCATAGCAGCTGAACTCTTTGTATTTTAGTCGCACCTCACCTCTACTCTTATGGATGTGAAGACCGTCACCATCCAGACAGTGAGACAAAGGAAACCGAACTGTTGGGTGTTTCCAACCTTTATTTCCGACTGCCTTCAACGCTCCTCTGCATCTTCACATTTCCTAAAGCTGGGATGCTCCGCCGCCATATTTTTCTTTATTTTGCTTTCTTTAATTTCACTTCTGTTTCTATACCTTGCGATTTGGATGATACAGACTGCTGGGTTATGTTACAATATTTTACTGGCCTGACCTCGGCCAAATTCTCTGCAGAATAGTTGCATGTCGGTGGTAATTAAAATTTTCAGAACACTTCAGGTATCTCTCTATCACTGTAATATAGTCGCTCTGCTAGCGCTCAGACAGGACTGACTTGAGAACAGGAGAATTGAAGGTGCACTTATTACTTCTGCTTAACAGCAAGCTTGTCACATGGCTATCAGACAAACTAAAAAGAGACTCACAAAAGTATGTAAGTAGATGTGAAATGTGTGAAGCCCTTCTGCCTCTGTTTCACTATTATGTGGACTTCACTCAGGCAAATGCAGTTCGCTGTGACCTCCTTATACACATCAAATTACTCTGAGCTTCAACAATGTGAAAAGCCTAGCTTCACGTCTCCCTTGTTTTATCATTTCACACAGCATTTGGTGGCTATCAACAGATTTTATGAGTCAAACATGATCTTAAATAAAATGAAAAGTACATTATCTTATACTAGTATATCTGACACCCTTTGTGATGCTTTAAAATGTTAATTCTATTTGAATAGTTACACTAAAATATTTGTAATTGAAGAAAATAACTGTTTCCCTTAAAAACTTTAATGTGTTGTTAACATATTTGGAAAAAATATTATTTCATCTTACATTAAACATTATTTTATCATGTAAATAAAATTATCATTAAAAGGTTAAATTTGAATAATATGATTTTATGCATTCATTGAGTGTTTTGGTAGTGAGGGTCAGAAATTTTATTATGTACTTTCAAAGCAGAGATGCGTTACCCCAAAATAGAAGAAACAAAATTGTAGTTCCATAAAGTTATTATTCTCTGAAGACCTATTTTCTCTTAGACCCCTAGTGGATAACGATTGTAAAGGTGGTCATTAAAATACGATGTTATATTTTTCTATAAAAATAATTTCTTACTTATCTCTCCATAAAATCTCTTTGCATTGAAAAGCAATAAATGTCAGGATATGTATGTATGTATTTCATATCTGTATTGTCAAAATACTTAAAAACTTTGACCAAAATTTTCATGCTGCTTCACGCTGTGAAAGGACCCTTCCTTCCATGCACTTTCAATCTTAAATCTCATCAGTGAATTAAAACACCTAACTTTCACATCATCTTTTAAACAGCATTTGACAGTTTATGTATTTACTCAGCAAATATTATTTATCTTTCATCACTAATTTACAATCTGATTAGGAAATCCATCACATCATATTATTTTATCATAATCATTAAAATGTATTATATGCATATTTTCATATAAGTAATTCCAAATGACTTTTAAACCTAAAGCTTTTACAAAATAGTACCTATAAATAGACATAAGGAAACAGTTAATCCAAGGGGAATGATGCTCTTCAATTTTTTTATTTAAAGATAAGGAAGCAAAAAAGAGTTAAGTCAAAAATGTCATTTGTTTTATTTGATTAAGTAACTGATACTTTCCCATTGGCTGTTAGGTCACTGTGAATCTGAGGAAAAGGTAATAGCATTTCAGAGACACTTGCTGTGAGCATCCTCAGCTATATAATGCCAACTCATTTACAGGTAAGGTAACCCAACAGACAGTTCAGTTAAACATTCCACCTTTGATATATACTGCCTTTGCAACCCAGAGAGTTTATCCTTACTTTTCGTATTTGAATTAATCTCTCCTTACTGTATCCAGATAACCTATCACTGAGACTTGTCTGCTTAAATGAGATGAGCTAGGGAGAACTGATCTAGCTTTCAAATAAGGATGAGAAATGTGGGAAAGTAAAGCTTGCAGTGACTCACGAATTCCCACAACTAGAAGAGATATCAAGCTCTTCTGAACCTCCACGAGGGGTGGGAGTGTTTTTCTCTGATCTCTAAGACTTGCCTACAAGTAGTAGAGCACAAATCATATTCTTCAAATTCATTCTTCAAAGCCTTAAAGTTCCAGCTGAATGAAACTAGGAGAGGGGAGAAACAGGTGCTTTGTTCATGAAGTCACTGGTATCTGAAAGGCTGATTTTATCAGCATTCTTATGCGAAGATCTCCTTCAGGGAGAAGGAAGGAACGCAGAGCTTCATAGCAGAGCTATCAAGCAGACTCTGACGTGTATTTATGGTTCTAATTTGCACAGATCACTTGGTGCTCTAACACCATGCTCTTGATCACAGCATAAATCACACTTTAATTTTAACCTTTGCAGTTCATCAATAGATTCAATATCAAATAATTCAGGACTGACACAATCGGTTTATATGTAAGTTTAACAAGAATGAGGAGGCCTAGTGATGCATTAGTTGCCTTGTCAATGGAGACATAAAGATTCATGATTCTTAACCCATGTTTTCATCACAAACTCAGTGCCATAAATAATACAAGTAGCTAATCAGGCCCAAAGAAGATCTATGGCATCGTGAAAATCAGTTATTTCTACTGCTCAAGCTTTTAAAAATTCATCCGATATAAAGTAATCCAGTGAAATAACTCATACAGGATCTATGCTGACTCACAGCCCTAAGCAGTTTTTATTTTAAAATTTTATTAGTTCTATGCTGTAGCATTATTTCTTAAATAGCAAAGGCCTTTTTAATAGCCCAATTTATACTATAATTTACATATAGTATTGATTGTTGAAATTTAAAATGAATTCAAAGGTAATGATTAGTAACATCTATTTTTCTGTATGCCAGAGTTAATAAAAATGTTCAATAAAAAGCAAAATGAAATAACAGCCAATGCCTGCTTAAGAAATAGATTGAAAATTATGAAGATAGGAAAGTGGAGAATATTTTCTGTGAGCTTATGTTAGCTTTCAGCAACTTCTTAGCACGTTACCACAAACTAAATGTCTTAAAAACCAGATATTTATTATTTCACAGCCTGAATGCTGCAAGTTTGAGATCATGCTGTCTAGGACTGTTGGTCCTTTCTGTCACATTGCAGAAAAATTTTTTCTATGCCTCCCTCCTGACTTGTATTAGCCTCAAGCATCCTCAGCTTGTACGTAGAGTTGCCCTTGTTTCTTTACATTGTCTTCCTTTGTAAATATCTGTCTTTGTGTTCAAGTTTCCTCCTTTTCAAGTAAGGACACTGGCCATACTACCTCAGGATTTGCCTTAATTACTTTCTCTTAATTTGATTACCTCTGTAAAGACCCAAATTCTAGTAGGGCTTACAGTCTGGTGTCCTGATGATTAGAACTCAAACTGTTGTTGGTACAATTCAATCCATAGGAAACTCCTAATTGACCAAACTATTCTTGAAATATTTCTTTAGTAAGAAAGTAATGTATGATTTTAGTCTGTGTCTCATTCAAGGAGGGAATGCAGAAAAGCAATGATGGAAGTAAGTGGTTGTTTTTATAGCAATAGAATATACTTCTCTCTAAACTTGATTCAAAATTTTATTCATAATTACTATCTACATGAGGATTTGCAAAATGATGTCAGCCACTAAGTTTGGAAGTTCATTATTATTTAATTTTGGGGGCTAGTACTAGAACTTGTGTTCGGGACCTCCCACATTCCAAGCATGCACCCTGCACTCTAACTCAGAGATAAACCCTCAGTACCTTAATTTTTAAATAACATGTGTCTTAACTTGGTAATAGTTTTTAAGGAAATCATGAAGGATGAAACCATGTGAATCAGCCAAAATGAGCTAGTTTGCGGACCAAAGCTACACAGGTCACAAACTGTCCTTCTCACTTATGTAAAGTGAGTTAAACACTGTCCATTTCTGCCGCACTCACTTGATTATTCAGATTGACTGCAGCTCTGCTAATTGTTGTCTTCTCCAAGAAATTATGAGTCATGGGAAAATATTGAAGAAAATAATGTTTCTGTTTTACATATTTCATTTTAAAGGTCACACATTTGTTTTCAAGTTTCTTTGGTCAGAGAAAATCACATGCCTACAGCAAACTGGGGGGAGAATAGAATTGCAGTCCATCCTTTTTTGCAGAGTTGGAGGTATATATTTCTGTGAAGAGTAATGCTATCTATCATACTATTTCAGTAGAAGTTTGACTTTTATGATTATACATCTTTTAAATATCTGAGGAAAGTGAACAAACGCTCATTTTTAAAGATTTTTTATGAACAATATACTAATATTCATATGTTATGGTTTACATCCTCCTAAAACTTCACATGTTCAGAGATGGGATAGTGGAAGGTAATTGGATCATAGGGGATGCTGTGCTCATCCATGGGTGAATTCTTGGCTGAAAGTGCTTTTTAAACAAGGACCCTGGTCAGAAGAAGCACCCCTGGTCATATGGCATGACCCGGAAGGACATATCTCCTTTCTAACTGTGTTGAATTCAGAGACTATTGTGCTAACTGTACATTTCTCAGTGAACTTGATGATGAATGTATAACTAGCAGTACTGATATTTGTAGCCATGTAAAACTAACAAGTTACATCAATTAAAGAATTACCACAACTGTAAAACTTAATTTAAAATAGAATGTGCTGAAAGCTAATTCTTAATAGGTATGGTTTCTGGAATCATACTGATGTATAACTCTGTGTTAATTGATTTTCCACCTAAAGTGAAGATTTCTAAATGCAATTCAATAATCTTTTAGCCCTGTGCTTTTATAAAAATTGAAGCAATATCTGTGAAGTGTTGACTCTGTTATAAAAAGAACCTTGCAAACATTTGTGAGGATAGAGCCATCTGCTTAAAGTAAAATTCATCATACTACCCAAGACTGTATCTGTTTCACTCTTAAAAGTTCACTTTGTGAAAAGCAAAAGTACAAAACTCTGCTTACCCCAACTTACTGATCAGCATTTCTGCACCTGCTGTCCTGGAAGTGAATTAAATAACTGCAAGCAGATCCCATTTTATAATTGAATTTCTCTCTTCATTGACTATATAAAAAAACTGAAAACTTTATAGCACAATATGTTTATTCCACTGAAAGGACCTTCTTTCTTGGGTCTCTTTTACAAGAAAGTACTATCTTTAATTTTCAGAATGATTTATAAAGTAATGATGGTTTGTATTCTTTATAAGTATTTTTATTGATCTGTTACAGCTTCAGTGTCTATTATTAAGTCCCTGTAACTACACGTAACTCGAGGATGAGAAACATGAGTCATACAGATTCAAACATAATGTAACTATAAAAATTATACTAGGTTTTAAGACAGTATAAAATCTAGAAAGACATCATGTTCTCAGTAAATATTTCAATTTATTATGTTAATATTATAAAATAGTATATATTAAAATGAATTTGACTATCCTGTTTTACTTTTAAATATTGCCACCAGAAACTTTAAAATTAATCATGTGGGTTACATAATGTTTCTATTGAACAGTAATACATTAGACTATGACATCTTAAAAGGTTAAGTCTAACGTCTCAGTTATGTTTATAATCCTCTCACATCAGAGTAAATTTTTAATTAATGTAAATACACTATGTAAGGATAACAGATAGAAAATAGTCTATATTGAGCAAAATGAAGTGAGAATTCACATTTATGGTTTCTGAAAGAGTAATACAAAATTAAACTAGAATTTTGATTCTTATAAAAGCTTTTGAGGTTGTGAGGTGGTAAAACAAGAAAATAAAATATGCACCACAGGAAGCTGGGCATGGTGGTACCTGCCTAGAATTCCACCTCTCTGGGAGCCCAAGGCGGAAAGATTCTAAGTTGGACACCAGCTTGAAAATTTAGTAACAGTGAGAACATATCTCAAAAAATAATTTTAAAAAGACTGAAGATATTGTCCAGTGCAAATGCTCTAGGTTCAACCCTCAGTACCCCCATAAAAAGAAAAGGAAAAAAATGAACAAGAGGAGAGAAGCAATAAAATAAATAAAATAAAATAAAATAAAATAAAATAAAATAAAATAAAATATATACTTTGTATGTCCTTGCCACCAGAAACATTTTTGCTTGCAATTTTTAATTGCAATAAAAATTGTCATGTTCACAACATAAACAAACTCTGAAAAATATTAGCACTAAATTAAACACTACCTACCATCCTCCTAACATCTTACTGTATTTAAACTGCATAACATAAAGTATGGTAGCTTTCTAGTTTCCTTATTATCCAGTGGGTAATACTAATCATCTGCAATCCAAACTATGGCCTCAGCAAGCGTCCTCAAGTTTGTAGCCAGTGGGGTGTCTCTGGAGTCTGCATCCACTCACTCGAAGTCAACCTCAAATCGGGAAACGAAGAAGAAAATAAGACTCCCTGTTGTCTTCTTCCCCACCTTCCTGGGCTCCAGCTCCTGCGATACGTTCCTGGAAACGGATCCCAGAGGCCCCAAGGTAAGGACTATTTGTGGGCAACACAATAAATTGAACCATATTGGATAAAGTCAGCATGCTATTAGCTTGCTTATTGCCTGCAGAAATTGCAAGTTTTACTGATTTACATTTTAATTTGGGCTCTCTTGGTCCCAAAGCACGCACACACGCACACACAATTTCTGTCAAGAATTCCAGCTCTGCAAAGAGATGTTTCTAAAAGCTGCAGATCACAAGAGACAAGAATGTTTAAAAATTGTGGTACAGCTGATTATTATTTATGTATTCCTTGAGGGAGACTTGTTGGAGTTCATGTAATAGATAAATGGGGATATTTTGCATCTATACATAGGGATTTTGTAAAAGAACTAGGTGCAATCCTGTATTTTATAGCAGTAATCTTCAAGACAAACCAATGATGTGTACTATTAGAGAAAATAATACTGGTTAACAATCACATCTTGATTAACCCCTTCTTTAATCTAAAACTCACCCATCCTCTCACATGTCCCCTTATTTCTACAGTAGTTGCCACATTCCTCCAAGATAAGATGGTACTTATTTCCAAAATGTAAAAGAATGTATCTATCTGGTAACCATTTCTAAAATCTTGTGCTTGGTTTAGCCATTTTCCTACTAGAGCAAATAGAACTTGCCGAAAGTCACACTTGAGGAATGTTCGCTCACCTCTGCATTTTGAATGGATAATTCAATGGGGAGTTGTCCACAATGCCATAACCCCAAAGGTCATTGTGACGTTACTGCATAGTGCATTTAATGATCTTTAAGCTCAACTATACCTGTCTAGCTTCTGTAATTTAGTGACAGATCAGTTTTAACTAACTATATCTGTTAATTACTATATTAACCAGTACTCAAAACATAAAGTTAACCAATTCAAAATTTCTTAAAACACAATGTGTAATGAAACACACATAGAGCACACTGAATTAACTGAAATAGATGTCCAATGAAAGAAATCACTAGGACTGGACAAATGAAGCTCATCCCTGGATGATTACTGGTGACAGTACCAGACAAACCACTATTAGAGCAGGGAGAGATATACGCTTGAATCTGTGCTCAAGGGTTACAGTACAATTCTAGATGACCTTCAATTCTTATTGTAACAGAGGTGCGTATTTTTACCTTCTTCTAAAAATACTGATTTTCTTCCTTTTATATACTGATTTTTTTTGCTATTAAGCCTTTGTTCCACTTTCATAATATGAAGCAATTTACTCAATATCTATCAATTGTTTTCCTTCTAAAATAGTGATAATAACCCATATGGTGATTGATAATTAATATAACAATGTATATGACATCTGCTGTTCCCTGTGAATAACTTGTAGCTATACTTCTACACTCGTATGTATCAATGCCATGATTATTTCTTCCTATAATTCACAATTACTTACATTGCTTCTTAAATTTAAACATAGAACTTATGTGTCTACATTTATTTATCTGAGTATCTAATTTAAAGATATCAATGTGTAATACAACAACCATTGTTAATTTCCTATCTCCTTGTCTAAGATTCTGTATTGCTTCTATTGTCTTTGTGTTATTTTCTAAATGTCTGAGTGTTTGTTAATACGTTTTTGTTCTTTTATCTTTAAAATAAAAAAATAAGACACACATGCATCTATTCAGAAGTGTAGGTCCTTATCATAACAATATATTCACAAACGCATAAATAAAGTATTTGTTTATCTTTTTTCTTTCTGGGTTACTAGGAATTAAACTCAATGTCTCATGCATACTAGGAGGCCACATTTTCTCAGTCCCCTAAAATAAGTTGTTTAGTATACATATATGGTAGCAAAGGGGTATTTCTCAAAATATAAAGATTTTATTGTTCTTACATGCAATAATGTGTACTATTTACTTAAGTCAGAATAAAACATCATGCCCTTAGCTCCAAATTATATTAAACTAAATTATTCAACCCTTTATGTAGTTTAGGTGTCTACATGGAGAAATGATTAAACTTCTAAAAATGTTCAATTCAAATAATCTGCCTATTACATTGATTTAATTTAAGAATAAAATAAAATGCAAATAATATGATTATCACATTGTCTGGGACATAGTAGTAATATAGAAAAATACAGCTATAAATACAAGTCATGACTTCAGTTAGCACATTAATATAATCACAGGGATGTATAAGGAGCAAGGTGAATCAGAATGGGGTAAACAATGTCTGTCCCATAGCCATGGTCCTATAACAAAATAAAGTGGAATGACATTTTATTCAGTTATTTACAATTCATAATCATGTATTTGTTTTGAACTATATTGGCTATAAACTAGAGGCTATGAGCAAATTTTATTGTACATAATACCCATAATTTTAAAAATAAATTTGAAGCATACTCAGCACGCCTCACATCCAGTTCTGAAAATGAATATTATAGTCTCTGTTATAGCTACTTAAGTTAGTCAACATATTTAATTATATTTCAATGCCTGCGAGTTATTGAAGAGATTGTAATGTTCCCCTGTTTTTTAGTGTCAATAACACTGTCTTAATATTAGAATGTTTGCTACCAAACTAACAGTGAAATATACAGTTAACCTGAAAAACAAATTCTCAGGATGGCATTTAAGTTTCCTTGCGGAGGAAAGAAATCCCATACTTCATTAACACACCAAAGAGAACATATTATCAGCTTCTGAGTGAATAACTAATAATAATAAATAATTCCCAGGCTTATATTTGAGTAGAAGTACATAAAGCTATAATTTACATTTTAGAATTTCAAACAGCTACCTGCTTGGGAATAAAAGAGTCACATAAAGCAGTGTCATGGTTAATAACCAGCAAAACCAGAGGTTTCCTACTGTGGTAGTGTGATTAGCAGGCCCAGCATTCTGACATAGTGTTTTAAAATCAATCTTTTTCATTTATTCTTTTCTTAAGAAACTTCGCACACTCTGTGTGGAAATAGTTCTCACCTTCCACTGGCTGTTCTGCATCAGTATACCTACCGCACAAAGTTTGCCGCCTGTGATCAGACTGATTGATTTACAGAATCAGAATACATTTTCTGATATACTGAAATACTTAAACAGTGATGAGGAAAGCACTACCACTCCTTTAACGCACAGGATTTCTATGTTGTTGGTCCCCGTTAGATGAGGACCATCAGTGCTGTGAAAGACACATTATTCTAATTCAGAGTTATTTTTGATAAAATGGAATCTCATAATTTTCTGCTTTTTCTTTATCTACCACCTTGTGAGCAAACAGGCTACAACTAGAGTTTCCTCAATAACTCATACATCTACTCCAGGTCCGCAGGTCATCAGGACAATAACCAATTGAAGATAATTTAAATTGTTTCATACAAGGAAGTTTAATGTTTAAAGAAAACATTAAACTTAGTGGGCGTCATGCTGCAGTGTGATATTTGTTAAAACATATAGTTTTTGGCATATTCTTCCAGTTTTCAAGAAAGAGTATAATTCTTTTTTTTTTCCAGAAATTCATGGGAGGTAATGTGGAACAATTTGGAGATAGCACGAGGAAACTCGGCCCCATGATTAAGTCCCCCACTCTAATATCGTTATGACATAGCAACAGATCCAGCATTTTAACAGCTGAGTTACTGTTAGACAATTATAGGCATTTCTGTATTTGTTTATATTCTGTTGCTATAGCAAGATGCCTGAAACTCTACTTCATCATTTTTTGGTTAAACTCCCAGTGATTAGGCAAGTGAAAGCCTTCTATTGACAGATTCCTGGTGGTGGGATGGTGCAGAGGAGATCACACGGCAAAATCATCAGAGAGATTCAGGGTTCAGGCTCACACATGGTTACACCCCACTCAGGCAGGAGGAAAGCTCTCCTCGGCCTCCAGCTCTTAAGGAAATAACCTTTCCTCCCTTAGCTCTTGGTGTTGGGAATTTTGTGTCAGCAACGAGAAGAATCAGACAGTGTGCAAAGACGATCTGCTCCCTCCTGTGAAGGTAACGCCCTCAGGGAAAATATTAAAAGAGATCACTCATTTAAAAAATAGACCTTTTCCTACACCACTGTCACTTCTGAAACTGTAACTCTGAGCTGTTTTCAAATCCTTGATGGTTATAATATGAGGAAATGAATCCATATTGATTAACTATATAATTTGTTCATATATAGTAATCGCAGCAGTTGCAAATTACTAAACGTATATTGGTAAAGTTTTAAAGGCTTTAAGGATTTTCTTTTATGCATGAGCAGTGAAGCTGCTAAAATAAAGAGAACTGCAAAAGTTCTTGACATTGATACATGATACGACATCAGTGCTATGAAAATATACATTATTCTAATTCAGAGTTATTTTTGATAGAACGGAATCTCATAATTTTCCATTTTCTCTTTATCTCCTACCTTTGTGAGCAAACAGGCTACAACTAAAGTTTCCTCAATAACTCACACATGTCTGCTCCAGGTCTGCAGGTCATCAAGACAATAACCAACTGAAGGTAATTTAAATTGCTTTATACAAGGAGAAGAAACCTTCACTTTTCATTTCTCACAATGTTTTCAGCTTATTTAAGTCAATTTTTCCTGGAGTTATTTAATTATATGTTTAAAAAGGATAGTTACTGATATAACTAAAGGATGAAATTAAGATTTTCTTTCCTGTTATTGCACATAAAGTTTAGTAAAGGGTAATGTCAATCTTTAATATCAGTAAAAATGTGAGTACAAAGAAAATACAATTGAAAAGTCAATTATGTAGAAAGTTTATTTTGATCAAGTTTTTAAAATTATCTTTTATAAAGATGATATAAGACAAATGATACTGTCACGTTTTCCTTAACACTGAATTTGAAGAAACAAAAGTGATAGTTGAGGGTCTACAAAATATATTTTTCACACAAAGTTATGGAAATTATCTTAATCTGGCATTTCTCCCAAATGATTGAATTTCAGCAGTTTTCCTTACTACATAATGCGCTGCCCCGGCGATGTAACTCCAGTGTAGACCTCTTACTCTCGTGCGTGAAGCCTTGGGCTTGCTCCCTGCCAGCGCACACAGAGGCACCTTTCACACACTTCCTACGGGGTGATGGGGGATGACCCGCTCTGGATTTTGTGCACGATGTTCCCTTCGGCTCCCGCATCTCGCGGTTTAGATGCTCCTCACCTTCAGTCTGCAGTTAATACAGAAAAGGGAAAGTACACGGGGGGACGTGTGTCCTTGATTTCGTCATGTTTATTCTTCACGCAAAGGTGAGGGACCGGTACTTAGGTGTGCTCTGCTAGGTGAGTCATTGTTCATCGTGTGGTTACCCTGATGATGAACTGCTAGGAGGTGAGGGGCAGGAAACGAGGAACCCTTGTTCAGAATATCTATGCATTAGGCCTCATGACCACAATAAAGTTATTTCCATAATAAGAATATTTGGAGTCACGTGTATTTTGACCAAGCTTCCCAGGTGATTTTAAAGAGAAACACAACAAAATTTTTCATTGAGAACACTGCCGTGCTTATGAATTTTATAAAAAGACAGTTATAAAAATATTTATTAAAAGAGTCCTCAGATGTTGCTGGAGGACTTGTTAAAACCTAATCCCTTCATTTGGGAAAATTGTGTGCCTAGCTACTTCCATGATATGTTGGTATAGCCACATAATGGAGTCTTGCAAATGTGACATAAATATAAACATTTGGGAAGTCGGTTTTGGAAAAAAATTCTTGTTTCCTTAATAAAAATCTATAAGCGTGACCAAGTCACATTTACACTCCTGTTCCTTTTTCGGTGCAATCTCTAACATAAAGATCAAGGATCACTGGTAAAACTACCAAATTGTGATAAAGTGTGTATAACAAAAAGATAGATGGAAGGACCTATCAAACCAGTACTTGAATTTCCACTTTCACCTTGCTTTGTAAGTGAGGAAAATGAGTCTTTGATTTAAAACCTTACCTTTTTCCGTTACTTGCATGCAATATGTTTTTAAATAACACAACAGCAAAAAAAAAAATTAGTATCCTTGAAAGATCAAACAATAAATTCTCCTAATTTCAAAATATGTTCCAAAGGCACTGCTCCTCTTATATTACTCAATATCTTAATTTAAATATCCATTTCTGATGCTGTCTGATTTTATTTGAATTTTCCCCACACATAAATTCTTTTGACGATTTCCTTCATGTAATGAATGCACAATATTATTTCTTAGGAACAAACAAATATATGGTGATATTTGGGTCATGTCTGCAGCCATCTCATTAACATGAAAGTGCCTGATTAGCCTAAAAAATTCCTAGATTTTTGAAGCTTCTTATTATATGAGCATAAAATTTAATTATTCATGCTTTATATAATTATTTAGAATGCTGGAATCACATATATTCCAGATCACTTTTAGTAGAGGAGGAAGTAGGCCAAATAATGGCTTTCTGAAAATGTATGCATCCTAATATATACCTAAGGCTTGTAAATGTATTATTTACGTGCTAAGGGGACTTTGCAAATGCAATTTGTTAAGGATTTTAAGTTTGGATTATCCCGGTTGTTCCAATGTAACTCTTATCAGTGGAAGTGAGAAGAGATAAGATTAACATAATATGATGATGAAGAAACCAAGGAATATCATTCCATGAGGGTTTAGAAGCTGAGAAAGTGAGGAACTGATTTACTTTGGAGCCTCCAAAAAGCATACATCCTGACAATACCTTGATTTAACCTTTTGTGACTCATTTATTAGATTTTATAATAAATTTGTGGTTTAGCCCATGAAATTGTTATATAAGCAACCGTAAATATATAAGGGGGACATCCATTGCAGGAAAATGCTACATCATTATTTATTTAACCAATAACACCTGACATTTTTCTGCAGGTTTGATTTAAAAAAAAATACTTGTGAATAAAACTAACATTTTGAACTTTAATATTATTCATGTCCTTATTCATATATCTACTTAGACATTTAAATAGGATTTGTCTCAAAAACTAATGTCTCCCAAATGCAAGTCCTTGAAAGAAATATTGTGTTTCAAATATAGGAGAGAAATTTCTTACGAGTTTAATTATATTTAACTTTTTTATTTGTAGGCATACCAGGTTTTTGTCTAAATTTGTAGACACATCAAATCTACAATATTAATGTGTGTCAGAATGTTTTAAGATTTTATTGAATATTGACTATTTCCCCTTGATCACCTGGGTATGGATAAGGGCAAATAGGGTCCATTTTGGGTGAATAAGAAGACACAACTTTGTACACACAGTACCCTCGAATCACGTGGTTAGGATCTTTTTCATAAAAACTGAACTCTTTCTGCGAGCAGCTTACAAGTATTGTCTTACTTCTAAGTGAAGGATATGAAAATTATAAGATAATGCTCAGACTGTGAAAATGAAGTCTAATTACTTCAACTTACTTTCCAAGATCTAGCTATTACAAATTCTGCTGCTACAAACATGGGGGTGCATATATCGCTGTGGTATGATGTTTGTAATTCTTCTGGGAAAATGCCCAGAAAGGGAAATAGGTAGGTCAGATGGGGCCTCTAATCTTAGTTTCTGAAGGACTCTCCACACTGATTTCCACAGGGGTTGCACCGGTCTACACTCCCACTGGCAGTGGAGAAGGGGTCCTTCTTTCCCACAGCCCCTCCAGCATTTGTTGTTGGTTGATTTCTTGATGATAGCCATTCTTTCTGGGGTGAGATGGAATCTCAATGCTGTTTTAATTCGCATCTCACAAATGACCAATGATGATGAACATTTTAAAAAATATTTATTTGCCGTTTGTATTTCTTCGTCTGAGAAATGTGTATTGATCTGAGCTGCCTGTTGTTCTTAATGTCATGTCAGCGTTCTTGGGAGGCGTGAGTAACGGAGACCCAGCTTAAGGGCACGGATGAAACACTCGGGAAGTCGGTTGGTGGGGCTTGTGTCGTGCATCCCCTCACCGTGCGTCCAGCAATGATAATTTAACGTCTCTGTCCTTCAGCGTCGTCACTTGAAACATGGAAACGCTGATACAGCCTGGCGCACAGAGTTGGGAAGAAGACAGCATCCAGTTAGTATTTTCAAAATATTTACGAAGTCACTGACACAGGGAGTACTGCTCACATTTCTCAGGTAGATGTTTAGAATTCTTTTAAAAGTTTCAGTGAAAACTTAGCTGACATTTTTATCATTAACATCATGTTTCTACTCTTTTTATTAATTTTTCTCCATAGTATATTTCATTCTATAATTAGAAAATAAGAACTAGCAAGCTCAGATTGCCCAAGATCCAATTCTATGTTAGTCAGAATAAACTTTGCTTAAAAATCTAGGTAACCTTTAAAGCTTGCTAAGGTATGCTCTAATATCTTTGATTGAATGAGCTATATGTAATATACTTTAATTAAATCAAAAGCACACTAAAAATATAGGTCCTTTCACTTTTAATGATGAAAAAGATGTAAGTGTATGTTATAGCTTCTGAACCATGTGTCTTCTCAGAATAACCTGCAAATATAGGTATTTTAAAAAGCAAAGCACCAACAAGTATATGATTAAGCAGCAGCTGGTCAAAACCATTTTAGACTTTTGCTACCTTCTTTGCTGTAAATTTGTGCTCACTAACTAGAATGTGTCATACACCTTGCTTTTAAAAAAGAATGATGGATGGGAGGCCTGAGTTGTTTCATCTGAGTCACACTTTGAGATGGTGACATGAGAAGAGGTGTTTGGAATAAGTTGAGTGTCACAACCCTTTTCGGGATACAATTTATGAGTCTATGACTGCACTTGCCAATGATAGTAAGCCGGCTAAAACACTGCCTGGATATATATGTGTCGTCCAGCACATCACAAGCATTGGGGGAAAAATACCTAGCATATCCTACTTTATCTAGTTTATACTTGAAAAGAATTTTGAACATACATAAAATGTCAAGTGAAGCGTAATCAAATTTAAAAAGCAGTATGTTTCAAATGTTTTCTCAAAATTATTATTATCCCACATTATATTTTTACAAGGAAAGATTGCAAATACATAAAGTGTAAGTAATAAGTAAATTTCAGTATAGGATGCAGAAGTTTTTCATTTTAAAAAGATGATGGGGCTGAGGATTTAACTCAGTGGCACAGCGCCTGCCTGGCAAGCGCAAGGTTGTGAGTTCGATTCCCGGTTCCAGAAAACAAACAAACAATTTAAAAAGATGCATATATGCTCATATATGTTCAAATTCTTTTTTTAATACAAAAAATAAATTGAGTTTGAAATTTGTTAAATCTATTAAAATACAAATGAGACTAAGAATACACAATTTAATTTTCATCTGACCATAAAAGAAGGGTTGTGGGTTTATGTTATGTCAAAGATTCAACATTAATTTTGATTTCCTTATGTTAAAACTTTGATAAATGTGTAGTTAGTTCATGTCTGTGGATCACTTTCTAACCTTTCCCTTCTCTGTCCGTCACCCTCCACGCTCTGCTAACCTGCTTCTGTCTCCAAAGGTGTTCTTCCAGTTTCCCGCCATGCACCTCTCCTTACGCTGCTTTTTAGTTCATTATATTTTGGGTTTCTTATATGAGAGAAATCAAACAGTATTTACCTTTCTGTGCCTGACTTATTTTACTTGAAGTCATGGTCTCAAGATTCATCCGCATGACTCTCTCAGGACATGAATTCATGGAAAGATAACGTAGAGGAACCCCTTGAATCCGTAGTCATACACAAGGACTTCCTGAACAGAACTCTGATAGCACAAGAAACTATCGATTTTGATTTCTTGAATTGTGAAAAAAATTCAAATTTTATTATATTTATTGTTTGTTTGTTTATTGATTCATGTATTTATTTTTGTACTGGGAATCAAGCTCCGGACCTTGTGCTTGCCAGGTAGGTACTGTGCCACTGAGCTGTCTCCCCAGTCCTAAAATGATGTTTTCAAAATTGCATAATTTATATTTGTATGCATATTTCGAGAGTTAGAATGTAAAATAGTGACCTTTCACCTCTGGGAAGATGGAAATATTTCTCTATTCCTCCTGCTTAATACTCTCCCAGACGTGACACAGAAAGCACCAGCCGGACGAGAAACCGTGATCCGCACAGACGCACTCAGAAGTGCACTTCCTGAGCCCCACCGTCTGAGGCTAAACTGACGCTCCTCCCCTGCCTGCCGCAGCTCTCTCTCCTTCACTGCGCTCCCGCAGTCGTCTTGCACCACGTGCCTGGTGGTGCAGCCACTTTAGATCATGTGGATGGAGTTACCACTTTGAAGATGAAAATGTAATCTAGAAGAAGCCTCCGTTTCTAGTTAATTTTCTTAGCCCGGCCGTGGCAGTAAAGCGAAATACTGCACCTGTGTGCACTGCGTACACATAAACCGAAATCTAGTATAATTATTGTTAATGGTAATGCTTCTTGACATGTTCATTTAAGGAAGTAAAAATCCTACATAGTATCACTGTATCTACACAAAATCCCTTTGACCACTACTCTAAATATTTTAATATTTCCCCTATAATAAAGATGTAAAATGTCACTCCAAATTATGTAAGCAGAGCTTTAAGTAAATAATGATAAATTATGTTTCTTTAGATTCCCACCTAAAAAGCATGCAACACAATTTTATTTCACTTTGATTTTAAATTTTACCACCATTAAAAAAATCTAAAAATTAGAATTTTGAACACAGATATTGAACACAGATATTGAAACTATCTTACATGGCAGAAATTTAACAGGAAAAGAGAAATAAGTTCCATCTTTCCATTAGTTAAAGTTCCTTCAACAACTTGATATATTTTTGTATCATCATGCTAATACTGTAATTCGGGGGCTCACCAAAAATTAATTGTTTAACATCTTAAAAGTAACATTTGAGATAGAATAAATTCTTCAATGTATTCTTCTGTCTTGCTCAACTTTTCACTTCTTGGTAAATATATTGCCAGTTTTTACTCAGTATAAATTATTCGTTGGGTAGTTACCTTTCTCTAATTGCTGAGACAAAATACCCAACAACAAAGGTGGAAACGGTTAATTAGCTCACAGTGCATAAAGGTTCCAGTCTGTAAAGGGCTGGCTCTAGGCACAGAGGTGTGGCGAAGGGGTAAGCTTTCACGGTGGTAGAAGACACCAAAAGGAGCAAAAGGGGAGGGGAGGACAAGCCTCTTTCCCTCCCCGACACTGCATCTGGCCTTCCCATGTGAGTGTGGGCCCAGCGCTCACACTCTTAATCCCAGCATTGGCTCATACATCAGTCACCAGCTCCAGATGCATCCACCTTTGGAAACCCCGCAGCCAGCGACTGCATGAGGATTTGGGGGAACATCCAGACATAAGCCATACACCTGGTGACATACAAAGAGAATAACAAATACTATGTGACTATGAAGAACTTTTTACATACACGAATTCCTGTAGGATGTCTGAGTTACCATTTTATGACATTATTTATGCAAATTAAGTCAAATTTGACCATTGGTTCCACTTGCAAAGCTGATTGAAAAGCCCAATATGTGTGTATCTGGTTTGTGTTTTGTATCTGATCCTTTCATTTGTTCTAAGAACCTAGGACATACGCTCTAAAAGTAAAATGAGGAGGAGACTGCTGTGGACCTTTGGGTCCGTATGACTCTAGACTCATTCTCTCAAAAGTGACGAATATTTACCGAGCTGAACTTACTCCTTCCACAGGTTTGTTGGCCTCTAGGATGGCTGCTCAAATGTTTATTAAAATAAAAGTTGTTTTAAAATTTAGTGCTGCATTATATTAATGCTCGCTACCATGATGTTAGGTTCTTTTCTCTGTACAGTTCCAGGCTGGTGCTGATAACCGTCTCCTCCAATTCTTCCACGGCATCGATCTACATTTCACAACTCATCTGATGGGAAATCGTGCCAAATGAGGCAAATTATTGTTAGAATTAAAGTACTTATTATTTGCTTTGCCTGTTGTCAAAGGTTTAATTTTGTTATGTCTGCACATGCTTGGTGTGTGGGGGCAGAGTGAGAAAAGAAGCTGTGAAATTCACGGCATTAGCAAAACATGAGCTACTCGGTTTTTTCTCAAAATCAGTTGGTCATCTGTGTTTAGATTTTCTTGTATGGGAAAATAATCTGCTGCATTTTCCATTTTTCATTAGCACAGCACCAAAATTATATGAAAGTGATCTATCGGCGATAATGGAAACATCTTCTCTTGTCAGTCTAATGGATTGTGTGTGAAATGTGTTCAGCATTGCCCTTGACTTCCCGCACTAATTCTAGCTTCACAGTGATGAGATGTGGATAAAATATATGCAGCAGCTAATGCCACTTTCTCAAACTTGAGCAAAGCTCATGTAAAACAGCGACATCAAAGACATTTGCTATGGAGTCTGTCACAGGCTCTCACTTCTCTTCTTGAACCAAGTATCTGATCAATATAGCAAACATACCTTTATATGTATGTACTTAAGTGCTATATATTGTTGAAACAAAACATGAGTTAAAATGAATGTATTCTTTCTCTTGAAATTATTCATTTTATTTATGCTCTCCATTGCCCATTCCATCTTGCAGTAAGAGACATGAAGTCTCTGGAACCTACATTATTTAGTTGTATCAGCTTCTGTGTATCACTAAGATCTATCCCTAATTTGCTTAGAAATTGAGGGAAATTGAACATAATGAGCATTTCAGTGGAGATTCTGACTTCACTGATTATGATTATACACAATGCTGTATATATTCTGGATAAGAACTTTAACCAAAAAAGACACCAAGTATTTGAAAATAATCCATTTGTTTATATATTACTCAATTAGAAATATGCTAATAAGTCTTCTATCATCACCACAGAAAGGAAATTCTATTTCTAAGGGTATAACTGATCCTTGGAACCAAACTAAACGCAATGCCCCTGCCTCCAGTATAATGCTGCAGACTGCGCCACCCCTCCCTGAGTGTCTTGGTTGGCTCCTCAATCAGTTCTGATCCTTTACTTTCTTAGGAACATTTTTTACAAATATTCTTTCCTCACCTTGCTATTTTTCTTCTTTTCTAATTAAAACACTGTGTCAGTCTCATTCCTCCAAGTCCTTTTATGCTTTCTTTACTCTCAATTTATTTACATATTCGTTTATTATTTATTGTGACCTCTACTTTTCCTTCTGCTTTCAGTGTAAGCTCCTTATTTTTCTTTCTCTTCATTGTCCCTGATTTTTTCTTTTCTTTTGTATGTATTAAAATTATAATTTAGATCAATTTGCACTCCCATGATCATTTTCATTCAGTATTTTATACCTTGTGTGGGTAACTCTGTATGAGTTTCCATTGCCTACCTCATACTCAACCTATGCTTTTGCTTACCACACTGCACGCATATACACTATTCTGTTGTTTTGTTTTTCCAGACAAAGGCCTACTTCAGCCTTCAGAGTACCAGAATTAGAGGCATGTGCCGCCATGCTCAAACCCTATAGATGTATTCTTAATTTCCACAAATTCTGTATTGTGGAATGTTTCCTCAACCATAAGATTATTTGTTTATTCATTTATTAAAATACATTTTGTAACAAATATATTTTATTGACATATTAAATGTTTCTGTAACAATGATAAAACAGTGCAAAAATATGTGCCTTCAAAAGCACTCATTGTAGGTAGATGCTGGAGACCACTATGAAGCAGCCCTGAGCAGGACTTTAATTAACCAGCTGACTTTTCATATTCACTTGTGAGTCTGTCCAAGGCCTGGGCTCCTTTCTAGAGGTGGGAAGTGGAATCATAGTAAGTAAGCCTCTGTGAGTCACTGAACCCTCCTAAGGACTGCAGTGGTGGGTGAAGCGGGGAAGCCTCAAATGGTAAGACAAGGTCACAGCCCAGGACACGTGGACCCAACCTCAACTAGATGAAGACTGTAACCTCAGGCATCTCACTGCTGGCCGGATTAATTTAATCCTTATTAAGGATTAATTTAATACCTTACTTGGAGAAGTCTGTGAGTGGTTCTGCCCTTCTTGAGTACTCCCTTCCCTTCTTCTGATAACTAAATAAATACTGGCCACCCAGAGCAGATCTTGTTCTTAGCCAGGAGAGATTCTCAGATTCTGTGAGAGGGCTTTGATCTTCCTGGAGCCCTGAAATCATTCCATTTGCCTCCTTTATTTAGCCTTTGCCATACACTCATTCAGGAGATTGCAGACCTGACCAGCCTGTGATAACTAAGGGGTATTATTAACTCAATAGATAAAGTTACAAGACACAAAGAAAGGTAAGTTTGTGTTTGAATGTACAAAATAGAAAAAACCCGGAAGCATGGAAAGGGGAGAGGGACTAGCTGGGTATGGGGTAAAACTGATGAACACGACGAGGGCCAGACTGACTGAGAAGCGGGTGTGAGTAGCGGTGTGAGAGGCGCAGTGAAGGCGCCGTGGCCATCTGCGTGGGGAAGGTCTCAGGCGGATGTAACAGTGGTCCCGCTTGGTGTCTAATGTGGGGTCAACTCCAGGGCCCCTGAGTGAAATCGCTGGGTCCTCTGTGCCTGAGAGGATGAAAGCAGAAGGAGAGCAGCAAGAAGAGCAGCGATGGAGTTAATTTGCTGCAGTTTATCAAATAGGTGGACTATGTCTACGGAGGTCCCAAGCTTCTGATCCGAAAGGGGAGCTGTCGGAAAGCGTCAGATAATCGGAATAACATTCTAACAAATGCTCTCTGACTACTTTTGTATAAAATAGATTAACATGATATAAATGAGCCAGGGAGACATGTTAAAAGACTATTCAATAATCTAAATAAGTTCGAATTAAGATACTATAATCAAAGAATAAGAGAATTGATTATTTGCTGGGTGTATTTCATGGCTTCTACTCCCCACTTGCTTAAATAGTCCTACCTTCCCAAAGCCCCTAAGGGTTAACGCTTGAGCTGATATTCCAGAATGTATTCTGTACAGTTGGATTTCTAATGCTCTTACTTGCAGCTCTCAACACCTATACTTACCTTACACCCAGTGAAGCACGTGGATACGCGGATCTGTCTTGCCTCGTGTTACAGGTTCAGTAGATACTATCAGCTTTCTTCTGTTGTACATCATTTAAATGCTCTTTCTTAGTGAGCCCCAAAGGATGAACACGAAGAAATAATTCAAACTATGTCTCAATTTAGGAACTGATTAACTGTAAATATATTTTGATTGCCTGTTAATATAATCTAAATCACATTATATTTGAAGTCAATTCTTAAATTTCTCTGTCTTAAGAAATTTTTATACTCAAAAATCACTGAGAACACTGCAGATATTTCATTTATGAACATTATGTTTTTGATGTGTGGGAATTAAGCCATTTGTTTTCGGTGGGGGCTTTTCTGTTTTTGTCTTATTTCAAAAAAGAGTCTCACTATGCAGTTCAGACAGGCCTTGAGCTCACTTCATAACCTAGGTTGGTCTGGAACTCACAATGATCCTCCTGTCTCAGCCCTCTACTGCTGAAATTACAGGCATGCAGCACTATACCCTGCTGATTTTTTATTTGTTTTTGTTTGTGTGTTTTTGTTTTTCATTCAGTACGAGGAATTGAACTCATGACCTTATGCTTGCCAAGCAGGCACTGTGCTGCTGAGCTAAATCCCCAGCCCTGCTGCCAATTTTTTAAAAACTGTTAAATTTTAAGTTTATGTTTTGGAAAAGGTAACCCTCATCATCATCTTAGATTTTAAGGTAATGGTATCAGCTTCCTTGGAACCTGCCTCTGTGTTACATTACATCTCATATGTACCAAGATAAGCCAACACCAGTCCATATCAGTATCTATTGATATTTATACATCAGGAATAAATACCAGTATTTATTAAAATTAATAAATATGCTGTATGGCCAGGCATGCTGGCGCATGATTGTGATCCCAGAACTCAGGAGGCTGAGGCAGGAGGATTGTTGCGAGTTTGAGACCAGCCTGGGCTACAAAGTGAGCTCAAGGCCAGCCTGAACTGCATAGCAAGAACTTGTTTCAAAACAAAAAACAATAAATCTGCTGTATGTTAGCAAAATTACTATAGTTCTTCATACATTGGGATATGATATCCAACACACACACCTTCAAGGAGGAAGGGCTTAGTTTGCTCACAGTGTTGATCCAGGATTAGCTGGTGCCAAGGCAGAAACCTCACGGAAGAAGTGGGTGAGAGAGTAAAGCTGATTACTTCACGGTGGCCTGGAAGCGGAGCAGAGGAAGAGTGTTAGAGCAGAAGCATGCAGGACCAGATGTAGACCCCAAAGCCTGTCCTTCACACCCCACCTGGACACACACAGACACGTGCTCCACCGGGCCCAGGGCAGAATTCAGACACGACCAAGTGGGAAACCCACCCGGGCCGAGGAAACTTCTTACATATATTTACACTGAACATATATGTGGAAATCTTCAAGTCGTTCTAAGAAAGTAAGGAAAAAGGCACCTGTGAAGATACTCTAGACTAGAAAGAATTTTCCTACAAAAAGAGATATTATTTATACAAGCAAAAATCTTTCTACCATTTTAGTATTTATGACTGTTATAATGTGCTTCATGGTAAAACTGAGAAAGACATGCTTGCCTCTCTCTCTCATATATATGCATATATATGCATTCTTATTTATATATATGATAATCAATACTTAATAAGATCAATAAATTTACTGCTTCATCAAAACACTTTTAAAATTTTATTATTATTATTATTATTATTATTATTATTTTGTCTTTTTTTGAGAAAGGGTCTCACTATTGCAGTTCAGGCTAGGATTGAGCTCACTTTATATCCCAGGCTGGCCTCGAACTTGCAACAATCCTCCTGCCTCAGCCTCCCGAGTGCTGGGATTACAGGCGTGCGCCACCATGCCAGCATTTTTAAACATTTTAAAGTGAAACTGACTGGCACAAAATAATGTAACCACTATTAGGGGCTTGTCTTTTGCTTCTGCATTTATTTGAACTAAGGTACCAAAATTTCACTAATTATTGATTTATAACCCTCATTCAAAATGTTACTATTTTGAAAAAAGTAAATAGTGTCTCATAATGAAGAAAGTATTAATGCTATAAAATGTCAATGTATGCCTCAACACATCTCACAACTTCTGCCAGTAAAATACTGAAAAGGATGTATTTTTCTTAAAGGCCAATTAGAGTTGTCTTTTCACACATTTCTATCAAAATACAAGTTTCTACAAAAGTGGTCTATGCAACAAACCCCACAGATTAAAGAAACAAAGTTGTAACACCAAGGAGCAGCAGTTAGATGTCTGATATTCAATATTACACTTAAAAACATTCTATTATTCAGTTGTTACCCAGTAAATTGAGTGTAGTTTCTGTTACATCTCCATATCATTAGAAAGACTCGTGATACCTACCACAGTTTTCCTTTGTATGAAATAGTTCAAAAACAGTATATCACGTCTGAAAGTTCTGAAACTTGTACGCAGTTGAGCTATTGACATACAGGAAGAGATTTTTTTTTAAAGCAATGAGAATAGCAGGGTGCTTTTGTGTCCTGACAATTGTCACAATAATGATTTCACTATTGATATAAGGTAAAATACTTACCAAAAAAATACAGCATAGAAAGTAAAAGCATGTCCTGATGCACACATTATAGACTTGCAAGTGTGTGAAAGGAAAGAAGTTATCAGGTACATTAAAACCCTGATTTGTATAATTGCTTTAGGTAATAAGTATTAAGTTATTCCTATTTATCCAGCATATTTTACTTCATCTGTTACCTGATATTTGCTTAAAGAAATTCATGTTCTGAAGCACAAAATTTTAGTAAATATGGTATTTCTAAGTCAATTAAGAAAATAAAGACACATAAAAAGTGGTTAGCCATAATTAATATATTTATGCAATCATTACCATTGGAGAATGCTTAACTGTGAACATATTAATGCAATAATTAAGAGCAGTACACACTTTTGCACACAACTGAGTATTAATGCATTGATTATTTCTCTTTGGTAGAGGCAAATAAGAAGAAATATTTTAATGTTAAGTTGCTATGAAATTAACTATAGCATTCTGATTTTCCATGAATTTAAACATAGATGTAATTCTTATTGTTTAAAATAATGTATGAGTCTAGTTTCAGTCTTTGGCATGTGGAATGGCAGTCTGTGGAAATCAATGTGGAGAGTCCTCAAAAAGTTAGGACTAGAGGTCCCATGTGACCCAGATAATCCCCTTTTTGGTAACTTCCAAAAAAATAAAAAGTGCCATATCACAGCACTATTTTCACACCCATGTTTGTAGCAGTACAGTTTGTATAGCAATATCTTGAAAACAATCCAAATGCTCATCAACTGAGAAATGAGTAAAAAAGATGTGTTTTCTTTTATACAATGGAGTTCTATTCAGCCATAAAGAAGGATAAACTAGAGACATTTATAGATAAATGGATGGACCTTGAGACCATATTCTTTAGTGAAATAAATCTAACAAAATTATAAATATGGCATTGTCTCTCTGGTGTGGGAAAAGGAAAGTGTAAATAGAAACCAAAGTATACAATAGACATTGTGAAATAGGAAGAAACTATTCAAAACCAAAGAAGAGCTAGGGAGGGGGAGGGAAAGGAAGGAAGGGAAAAGAGAAAAAAAATGAAACCAGAAGGATAAAATGGAAGCAAAGCTTTATAAGTATGGAGGGGGAGGGGTTGAAAGGCAAGGGGAATGGGCAAAAAAGAAGAATCGAAATATATCACGTACAGGTACACATTCCTCATGATGAATGTGATCATTATGTATATCTAAATTGTACCGAAAAGCTTAATAATAAAAAATAGCATAAAACAGAATATGAGAGACATAAGAATCTCTAATTTGATACAATACCGTACTTGCTTCAGCAGGGCATATGCTAAAAATTTATAAAATTCTAATGAATTATAGATTATCTTTTACATTATGCATACTATATTCTGTATGTCTAAATTAGTAGAGTAAATAAGGGTAAATAATTCTTACTATAGGACAATAATTTGAGCCTTCTAATGGAAGGTCCTATCTTTTCTACCAGGAATTAATAAGAACCTGGTTATTCATGATATTAAACATCTTTATCTAAAGCAATGCTATCTCTGATGTGAACAATGATACATTATGAAATATGAAGTAAATCAATGAATAAAAGGGAAAATGAAAGGATTTTAAATTGCATTTACCATTAGATAATAATTTTAAATATTTCAGTTATCTAAGATGAGAAATAAAAGGAAGAGAATTAAAGTCTGAAGTTAGGTGCATTGCCAACTGTGAAACAATGAAAGTGAAAACATTTCTGAAAGAGAAGGGAGTAGAAACACAGCCTGAAGAATACAGTTAATAGCCTAGCTTCAAAAACTTCCTAGAATAGCCTTAACGCAGCCTGAGACCAGACGTAGCACCCTTGAGGAAGGGGAATTTAGAGGAGATAAAGGCAAATTAAAATGAGAGTGCATTCTTGGAGACAAATGCTTTTTACGGGGCCAGTTCTATTCAATGGCTTCATTTCTCTGCTTCCATTAAGTTTCCTCTTGTAAAAAAGACTTTGTTCTGTTTTGTGTTTTGTTTCTATTTGTATTAGCATTGTAGTTACACTGACATTTTTAATTAATTAATTGATTTCAAAAAGAAGAGAAAAGAACAAACACAAAAACAAAACAACAACAAAAATAAAAGTGATACAGAATTTCAAAACAAGGTGATAGGGAACTAACAATAGTTACTATAATACATATTGTTGTCTTCAAAGTAGTTGCTCAGATCACAGGACATAGGCATGCAAGATGGATCACACAATTAAGCATTAACTCTTCCTTTCAACAAACCAGTAGAAATCAGTGGATCCGTTTTGGAAACTCAGATGTTAAATAGGCATCATGAGGAATGTGTGTGTGTGTGTGTGTGTGTGTGTGTGTGTGTGTGTGTGTGTGTGTGTTAGAACCAAAAGGATTTTAGTTTTGATGTCAGTCTTTGATTTAAATTCAAGCTTAACATCTAATTAATTCCATTTCCTGACCTAAAAAATGAAAATACGTATAAGAATTATGTGAGTGTCAAGTAAAATGATGTATGGAAAGCTTTTACCTGCATTACTGTCATATGGTGATTACTCAGCACATGATAAATACTTTAAATAAAGATTATAACCAAAAATCGGAGACTCTGTTCTAAGTTATCAGACACCATGACCCATCTTTCCACCAAACTTGGAATACAGGCAGATTTTCAGCCTTCCTGGGAATAGATTAAGGTGTAGACTTGACCAAAGCTTATCTGTAAACTGACTTAAAGCCAGCATATGTGTTAAAAGCACACATGTTAAAACTAAAACACAGAAATAGCATTATGACACAAAAATAAACTCCTATCTACTTTTGCTTGTTCAAAACACTATGCAGTAAAGAAAATATTACCTATGCCAAAAGATAAGAAACTAGTAAGTACCTTTAAATTCTCACACCTGATCACTTAAAAATAGTTTCCTATTAGCTCATGAAAATATAGGAATTTTTCAAGTTAACAAAGACTGTGGATAATTAATAGCAAAATATTTATTTCAAAAATAATAGAAAATTCAGAATAAAAGATATGTAAGAGAAAATCTTCCCCAAACTGCAAATGAAAAGCATCTTTTAAAAATCATAACATCCTGTGAATTATATATTTTTACTCAAACAGCTTGGAGTAAGCAAAACACACAAAAGCATCAAGGTAGAAAACAATGCAGGCATCATAAGATAGAGAATGATGGAAAGTGAGTTCTGAGAGATCTTAGAAGTAATCGTCAGTATAAATTTATCTTAGAAGTGAAGACAAATGTGTAACAAAAGATACTGAATAAAGCTATTTGGAGAAGAAATTTGACTGAACATATAAGGAAGGGTCTGGAAGAGAGGTATAAAAACTAAAAAGCAAAATAACAAAATACAGTGAGAAATAGGTAATGATCTAGTCTTCAGGAAGAAGGGAAAGAAAAGAGCAGAAAAGAGAAAGTAAGGAGAGTTACAAAGTTGTGAACTCATAAACTGTAATAGTATTGTGGACCATAGTTCACAAACTTTCTAGAATTAAAAGACAATATGCATTTTAACATTTAAAAATAAATTATTTTTGTGGAACTATTAGCCTAAATCATTCATCTGAGCCTATTCTGACATAAAAGTAAATGTCTTAACACACAAAACCTAGAGAGATACGAAGAGTGAACAAACAAAAATCACCAGCACATAACATCATTTACCTTGGTGTGAAACTTTCTGATAACAATATTAAAATCAAACAATAGTGCAACTTTCTGTTAGCAAACACAGGGACTATTGGATCAAAGACTGGACACTACTTCAGCTGTCTCTCAAGTGTTGAGAAGTGATATCGGTAACCTACTCTCTAAGATGAACGTAATTATTGTATATCAAAGACAAACGTCAAAGTGAACGGGCTTCAGGAAAATTTTAAACATTTAAAAGATATGGAGTAGTTTAATTAATTGTTTCTTTTTGAAATCTACAAGGATATAAATGTTATCCAACCGAGAAGACATTGGAAAATGAAAAATGGATAAGAATTTTAGATATTTAATTGGCTATGGAAGACTAGTATTATAAGGGAAGTTGAAGAAATAGTGGCAGTGAGTGTTGTATTTTCTAATGAAATAATTTTAGTTAAGATTTGTAGACAGAATTTAAGAAGTTTCACTCAGCTAATGGCTGCTAGCTAAAGTATTACATACGAAACAAAACAGTTACTCAAAATTAGACTTAGGAAACAATAGCGATAGAAAGCAAATGTTACTTAATACTTTTTTAAAAACTGCTATTTCTGCAATACTTCTGATAGAATCATAAAAAGAGATGTCAATTATTAACATTTGGAAAGTATCAATATTCATCACCAATTTGACAAGCAACAGGAGAATCGCCCTTTAAAGAACATTCATAAGTTGTTCTTGTGAAAAATAGAACAAGTAAGGATTAGAATTGGCATATTTCTGCTCATTTGTTTGTAGATTTCATCTGACCACAAGATGTAGAAATCTTACTGGGCTTGAGAGAAGTGTCAGCTTCCCCTTTTCTGACAGCTACTTTCCAGTGCAAATCATAATATGCCACCTTTTTCTGCAATGATACTATATGTTACCACTCATTAATGGATAATAATTTTAAGCAAAGTAGTACATGTACTAACCACTTGACATAGCACCACCTTAAATCTACACACTGAATTTAATAGGATATGGAGGAAAGTTGACAAAAACATTTGATCTGAATACTCTTGGTGCAAGATAAGGAGATACTGTGCTTCCAAATAAATGGCACTAGCTTTTGTGAGGAATATAATCACAGGCTTGCTCCGAACAGCTGAAGATATGCCAGAAGTAGACAGTTCTTCACAATTAGTACTTTAAATCAATGTTCGTTATGTATGTGTGCATAGAGGTGGTATTCAGGATTCATAGGGAAAGGTATTCAACATGGTCCTAGACATCACATAGAAAGCAAGTATGACATCTTCAATCAATAATAAGTAATAGTGTAATAATCTAAAGGCAATAAACACAAAAGACAAGTAAGAAAATTTAATTTAAAAATAGAACACACTCAAGATATTTAAGGTCTTAAAATATTTTAGAAAGTTATTTAAAAACAGTACGTAAATAATTCCATCTTTTTTTCTCAGTCTGTCCAAAGTTACACTGTGGATGTCTAGCAAAGCTATACCTACGCCTTATTATTTTCCTAGTAATTCAATTTCATTGTTCTGAATAAGTAATACACTTATTCTGTTGATATTTGTTTTATTCTACTAGTCTGCTTTAATATATATGAACCAATAAAATACCACTATAATTGAGTTTGGCAGTTCTGTATCTCATAGATCAATTCCCTGTGGTTGTTTTTCTTTTAATTTTTTTTTTTTTTTTTTTTTTTTTTTTTTTAGTTTTCAAGAGCCATTTATTGCTCTAGATGATATCAGAGTAATTTTAAGACATTCTAATTTTTCATCAGTGTTTTAAATGAAATCAATGCAAATTTGTATGGCATTTCATAGGAGATTAACATCTTTATAATATTACGTCATCATTTTCAGGAACACAAAATTCCAACCATCTCTTAATGGATTCTCATATGTGCCTGACAACACTCAAAAGAGTGTGATTGAGGACAGAAAAATGTTCATACCTCTATGACCTGACCTATGCAAAACCCTACATGGAAGCAGTCTTCAAATCCCTATTCCATGTTGTTTGGCACAAGTACATATGTGTGTAAGTATGTACGTATGTATGTAATAGATCTAACTAGAGTTGTATTTGAAAACTATGATTAATATATTGGATTGTAGTGTGTTTAGTATTTTTTAAAAATATATCTTGTTAACATTTATAAAAACTGATTTTGGTGCATTTTTTATTAAGAAACATCAGCTTACATGAAGTAGTGCTATATGGTATGATTATGGGTATTGAATTGACTTAGATAAAAATTCCCTCCATGTCATTCTTCTATGTAACCTGAGGCAAATGAATTAACTTTAGAGGACAAAAAGGATGAAACAACTTAAAGCCCAAAGTAGCAGGCACTTAGTAGTCAGGAATGCCCATTAGATTAGATTAGATTAGATGAGATTAGATGCAGCAGCTCTTACCAAGAGGCTACAGAGGTGAAATTCTGAGACAGAATACTATCCTTTCATTTTATACTTCCTTGTTAATAAGAAATTCTTAAATTTCATTGATAAGCTTGTCAATTTATATTTTTTCTGTGGTTATGGCAATCCAGTTGTTCTATCCTTTTACCATACTTCTGGGTTAAATGTACCAACATTTTGATGAGAATTTTATGTGTTCTACTTTTTAGGAAGTTATTCTTCTTTCATACACTGTGTTTGAAATATTTAGAGCAATGGAATATGCACTTTAACATTAAAAATATCCAGATACTTCCCATTATATGAAACAGTCATGTGTAGGTCTGTATGTCTTTGGTACTGTTTTGTTGGTAGAACTATATTTAATCTTTATAAAGTTGCACACTTACCTAGGTTCCTTAACTCTGCGTTAGTAATTGTAGGAGCTGACATCTACTTGTTGTAAAAGCTGAGCTGTGGGAATGGGCTCCTCGGCCTGGGGAATCAACACGGCCTCCTTCTTCTGCTTCGTGTATGTTCACTTCCTGCCTAATGGTTATCGTGCTTCTCACCATTGCTAGCAGCTGTGACATTTCACTGCGGCTGAGTTCACCGTATATTTCACGCACACCACCTTTGCTTTGCTGTGGGCCATGGCCACGTGTCAGATACGAGTGAGATGGATTCACGGGATCCGAGACGAAACCAAGATGAGCTGGAACGTGGTTGGGTCCCTGTGGCCCTCTCCGCAGGGGTTCCCTGCATCTGAAATTGATTTACCCGTCGGAAATGAAATATTTCTATCACTCTAGGTCCTTGTGCGAAAATGTTATAGAAATTCAGTAATATATGAATACTGATATAAAATGTATTTTAACGTAAGACACAAATTCTGATTCATGGTTGTTTAATATCAATAGGAAATTGAACAAACAACATACCAAAAGGTGGCAGACCCGTTCCTGCAACCCTAGGCATTGGCTCCCTAAGTACCACTGAAATTGTACACGATCATTTTGAGATAGTCATTCATGTATAAAACATATCTTTGAAAAATCACATTATCAATTGAATAGTATGTTCTATAATTACTTTTTAAAAGTTATTAATGCCAAAATACTGTGGGATTACATCAGAAGGCAGATCTAAGATATGTAGTCTCCAATCTTGACATGTCAAATTGACTTTGAGGGATTTTTGAAGTGAATCTAAATATATAATATGTGTTTGGGCTTCACAAAGATTTGAGGAGCAGTCATTCCAAAATGGATTTGTGACATCAACTAAAAGGAGAGATTTTACCAAAAGAATTCAAATAGTGGGCTACTTTTTTATAAAACAATAATTTGACAGAGATTAATAAGTAGAAGTCATGAGTATAATTTATAAATATATAATAATGTTAAATATAATAGATGGAAGTATAAAAAGCCAGATACCATACATAAATATTTAAATCAATGAAGAAAAATGTTTTGCTGAGCATAAGTACTTAGAAAAAAGTTTAAATGTAAATTTCATACATATGTATAGTTGTATACTAAAAGATCTGAGAGTCTTCAAATAACAAAAAAGGAATATATAGAAGTAAAGAACTAGTTGAGAAAGTATATCTATATTATTGAGAATTGATTTCTAAAAGATCAGTTATATAAATTATTTTCAAATATTAACAAGAGAATAATTAAATCTTTGGATACACGCGGAGCTCCTCGTGACACCCAGCCGAGTGACGTCTGCTCGGGTCGAATTCGGAGGCAGAAGACCGCTGACTCCAAGGCGCTGAAGTGTCTTGAAGTCAGGGTGCTTCGCCAGCTCGAGCAGAGCTGGACCTTATGGGGAAAAACAGGAAAGGTCCCCGGGGACGCCGACTTAAAAGTTATGTATTCAGCCAAACCGTCACCATGTTGCGCTTGCCTGCTTTCCTACCTAAACAAACACCTGCGCTCAGCTCCGCAGAGCCTTTGTAGTTCCTGCATAAATCTGGAGGTTGGAGTTAGTTCAGGGCTCCACTGCGCTCCAGTAAATTCCCCCGGCCCTCGGACAAAGATGCTGTCTGTTTGTCCTGTCTGTGTGTGTCTCTCTCACTGGGCCTGCCGGCCCAAACGAGGCAGACGTAGGATAAGAATAGAAAATACGTTAATTACAGGGATGATCAGACAGTACAGTGAGTGCGGCCGCTGAATGACGCCCCATGGACAGGCGAGGATCTCCAGTGATAGGCGGCACGTGAAATTTTAGTACCGCACGTGACAAGTTTCAACTCTGCAACTATTCAAAGTTTTAACAAAATTTGTCCCATACATTTTAACTGGTGAACAAAAGCAATATTTGTCAATATCTATGGAGTTGTAAGAATAGGCTCTTCAGATTTGATTTTGTAAAAACATGTCATCACAGGAAACAAAACTGGCCGGTGTTTTTGTCCTGAGGCCAAGATTCAGACTTCTGGATGAAAATCACCCAGTTTTCCTTACGTGTAAAAGGGTGTTAATCAAGATCCAACACCGAGGTGATTTAGTTGTATTTTTTGACCTTAATGGAATTGTGTGAGCTGAGTTTCTGTCCAGGAACACAACAATGAAATCTGGTATTATAAGGCTTATTAGAGCATTCAAGAAATGATGTCCATAAAAAGCAAGCCAAGAAATGGGCCAGCGTTTCCTCCTCTGTCCTGACATTGCTCTGTGTCACACATCACTTCTGGTAGGGCATTTTCTATTAAAAAAATTACGATGTGTCGTCATCTACTCTGTTCGCAGGATATGACATCGCTGTGACTTCTGACTCCCCCGAGTCAAAATGGCCATGCAACGTAAATGTTTTGAATGGATTCAGATATCCAGGCAGCCTGACAGAACAACTAAAAAGAAAAGGACTTCCAGAACTGCCTCAGAAATTTGCAAGAACAGTGAGATAAGTGTTTTCAAAGCTAAGGTGAGGATTTTCAGGGGATAAACATCAATATGACTTTAACTGTAATTTTTTAAATCTGAAAATTCACCATATTTTTATCACAATGGATAATACATCATCTAACATTGCTAAATAAAAATCAAGAGAGTAAATTTTTATGAGTAATTATAGCTATAAATTCAATGGGACACTATTATGGTCTAGAACCTCAAAAGTGTCATGTGTTCAGAGCTGAGGCTTTGATAAGGTAGTTGGATCCACAGCTGAGTATGCCGTTGTAGGCAGGACTTTGTTGAAGGACCTGGGTCCCCAGAGATGACCTAGAAGGTGCTCTTGCCCCTGGAGCTCTCTCTCTCTCTCTCTCTCTCTCTCTCTCTCTCTCTCTCTCTCCTTCTCTCTCTCTCCTTATGGGCTGCAATGTAGTCACCAGTTTTCTTCTAAATTTGTACCATCCTACTCAGCATCCTATTTGTACTTTGGACCTAGACAACTATGGATGGAATCCTTGCATGACAAAATCCTCCACCCTATCTACAGCCTGTCACTCAGTTACACTTCTTAGGATTCTACCTTCAGTAAGTTATCTGAGGTGTTCACAAATTACAGTAATTGTTATATATCAATTGTCTAAGAAGCTGATTTACATATTGCTTTCATGTAAAAGCTAGAGGTATCTAAATAGCTTTTCAGATACTTAAGCTATATGGAACTCTACATCAAATGGATGCCATCTACTCTAATAAATTTCAAGATACAGACATTTTTCTATGATATAAACTTTGGAGAAGAAACACAAAAAAGAAACACATAACCTAGCACTCCCTCACTCTCTGTCTGTCTATAATTGTTTGGTTAATTTTTAAAAATTAGACACAATTATATGATATATGTACATACAAACTGACATATGCATAGCAATATAATTCTAGGATATTATGCAAATTTTTACTGCATTATTTCTCAAAATTTTCTTAGTGTAGTGTGATTTTTCTTTTTAGGTTATAAGTATGCCCTGTACTCAGAAATCAGACATTAACTTTTGAGTTGTTTGTTTTATATATCTAAATGACTGCAAATTCACAAAACTGATAATGATTTTCAATAATTTCCCTCAAATTTTCAAATACAACTCAATGTTAAAGAGTTTAAAGTGAAAAATCCTAACATTCTCTATTTTACCACTAATCTTTTACTAAACTTGCTTTATTAGAAGACTACAAACTTATATACCACATTATGCATCTTGTATTTAGACATTTTCTAATTAAATATGCAGGTATATAATTCTAAATGTATTGATATGTGTATCAGTAGCAAGAAAAATTTAGTTTAAGCTCTAAAACCAAGGCTTAAATTTAAGGTTAATCTCTGTTGACAAACTCATAGTGTGGCAAATCACAGCAATGAATGGGTAAGAGAACATAGGGGAGGCTATAATACTTCACTGTCCGTGTTCTGTAAATGTGACCGAGGCAGATGTAGTAGATCCAGAAAGGAAGGCAACAGAAAATCTATAGCTTGTCTTGGTCTTCACAAGATCACAAGTTTAACATTCTTTAGTCAAGGAGAATATAAACTCAGTAACATCCCTGGAAATATAAAATGTGCATTCACACCAGCTATCTATGCCAAGATAATCACTTGAGGGTCCTCTTACCAAAGAAACACCTGTGACAGCATTCGAGTAATTCAAGAGAAGTGAAAAGGGAATGAGAAATCTACCAACAGACAGAAAAATGTGAGGAAACCGAAAGGCTCGTAGATCATCGACCAGGGATGGATACAGACCAAGGGTGGATGCAGAGCAGACACTCCGTAATCACCGGTATGTAGAATACACGTAGCTCTGAAATATTTATTACCTTTGCAAAGAGAAAATGGTATATGGAAATCTGATATTAGCATACGTTAAACAAGAAATCTTTTTAAAAAGCAAAACTGATCAGAACTCTGTACAACTGATTAATTTTACTTTCTAGTATCAGGGAAAATTTGAAATTTAAGTTAGACTCTAAAATGTATACATGCATCATGCCTGACAGCTTTTTCTCCCCAGAAAAGTATTCTAAAACTATATCATTGGCTACATTATTAGGATGCCTTCTAGAAGTTTGCAAAAAATAATCTACTTGGATAGAACACTGATTTGAGATGCTTTAAATTACCTTTGTTTAAAGTTTTTCCATTATCCCCCAAACTTAATGACTTGTCTTCCCAAATCAAGTAGTCTTGTCATAGCTGTGTAGTGCAGTGGGGTACTGAGTAATGTGCCTGTATCACGCTTAATTTAAAACTCAGAGAGCAGTTCTACCTAAAGGACTATATTATCCTTATAAAGAGGGAAACAGACTGTATGATAAGGATTCCTTTAAAGAAAATCTAAAAAAAACCTAATTCCTTAACAGTTCTCAAAGTAAATGGGATAAGTAAATAGACAAGGAAAATGGAGGCTTGGACAATATGTGTGTATATTTAAAAATATGTGACATTATTTTTGTCTTCAGGATCATGAAATCTCACCCACAATAGTAATGTTACTTAATTTAAAATAAAGGATCACAGATAGAGCTTATTTTCTCCTGTATTTGTTTTGTGCTATCAAATGACCTAAATTGAATGTGCTAATTTTTTCAAACTTCAAAATGAATGAAAAAAATTTATTTACAATATTTTGTAGCAAGTTAATTACTTTATTTTTTCATTTGATTTGACCACAAATATATTGATTGACAGTTCAAACTAAAGAATATTATATGTCAGAATCTCTTATATACACAAATGTTTACTTCTTACTCAAATAGTATTCCTACACATATCAACCTCATCATGTGCAAATGCATCTTTATTCTGATATGCAGTCTTTATATAGATTCATTCAAAGTCATTTTAAGTGAGAGAAAAATACATGGACAACCATGCAGAGACTTAAATATTTTACCTAAGATTGACATAGGGTACTATGACTCATTCCTATTTGGTATGACCAGCTAAACTATGAGTGCTCCAGACCGAGGATATAAACTCTACCATCAGAGAGCACTGCAACAAGAAGAAAAATTGAATATTTAGCCAAAAGTAACAAAACTATCAGAAATATAAATATTTGAATTTCATATTTAAGCAATTACAAATTTTATATATATCTATATATATCTATATATATGTCTATCTATGAAATTGGACATTGGACTATTATTTTCTAGTTAATGGTCTCAAAACAAAGGGTAATCAAAGTATATGGTGAATGTTTATATTTTAATACATTTATTAAACTGGGCATGCTGGTTCACTTCTGCAATCCCAGCACTTGGGAGGCTGAGGCAGGAGATCACTGCCAGTTCGAGGCCAGCCTGGAGTACAAAGTGAGTTCAAGGATAGCCTGAACCACATAGCAAAACCCTGTCTCAAAAAGACACAAAAATATATATTTGTCTTTCACTTTGAATACACTTATTCCATCATTTTTGTCACTCTTTGGAGAAATTCTGGAAGTTGTCTTTCCTGAGTGTCTTTCTGAGGTCTGATCAAAAATGTATCTTAAAAAAAAACCTGTATTTTCACCACTTCGGATGTGTGAATGTTAGATGCAGGTGTACTTGTACTTTCAAATTTGAGGCCTGACTCCCTCTCCTGGGTCAGAGAGCAGCACTGTGACCCAGCAGTTGGCTGAGGGTTGACACGTCACAGTTTGTCCATTAACGCCACTGATCACTCCAGCCACCGTGATTCGTTTCAATCAAAATCTAACCCTTAAAAAGGTCTGTATGGGATCCAGTTTTCCACACAGGCAAATAACAACATTAACAACAAAAAAATAAAACTCTCTCCGGCAGTGTTAGGTTAGCTTTTGGCCAACAGTGAATCTGGAAAGATGTAACCTACTTGTGTCCCCTGCTATCTTTTCACCATGTTACTATGTCAGGGAATTAAATTAGAATTTGTGAAAAGATGAGACCTAATGACAACTTCAGATCTGAAAAAGAAGCTCTGCCTGTCAGTCGTGTGTTAGTCACTTTCTCCACTGCTGGGACAAAATGCCTGATACCCACGTTTAAAGCAAGAGAGGTGTGTTTGGGCTCACAGCTGCAGACCACAGTCAGACCTAAGACAAAAGAAGGATGAGTCAGTGGAAAAGGTGTTTACTTCATCCAGCTGGAACGTGAGAGGTGGAGGGCAGTGCCCGGGAGAAATGTGCGCTTCCCGGTCGCGCCCCTGGAGATCCACCTCTCTGACCCGACCGCACATCCTAACAGCAAGTCACGGTCACACCTCATAATGCAATCTTCATCCAAACACGCGAGGCATTGAGGCTTATTCTAGATGTGCACCATGACAAACGGGAAGGATGAAACTAGAAGGAAAAAACGCAAGTGCCAGAGCCCACTTGAGGATGATAAACCTATGAAATTGTGCAACCTGTGAAGTCAGTGCTCTCTTCTCTCAGTGGAAAGTTAGCTGTGAGCTTTCTGGCTATCTGCAAACAATAGTCCCAGTTGGCTCAAAACCATTTAGGGTAACGCAGATGCTTGGTTGGGTTTGGATGTTTCTACAGATGCTAATTTACCATAATTGCCAGGCTCGGGTCTTGTTCATCTTGGCAAAGGTAGAGCAGAGCTGGCTCCAGGGAAAGGAAACAAAATCATTTGTTAATGCTGATCCTGGAAGTAGGACAATATAAATAGGATTCTAGTGCCTTAAAGAGGCCAGTATCAATACCATAGCTGCTAGAAGTTGGGAGTAGTGAGGACTGAAATAGGTATTGTTTGAAAACTAATAGGAAATGATCTTCCAGGATGTTCTCAAGGGCAAACTCTGGCTTCAGGAATCAGAAGGAATTCAGGCAAGAGCAAGTAAGTTTTCAATAGGAATTTTGTCAATATATGCCTCTGTTTTAATTACTAGGGTATCACTTTTAATGGAAAGTGGTAATGAAGAATGATGACCTCATGTCTAGACTCACGCTTTTAACTTTGCTTTTGTTCACAGGGTTCTCATGTGTTGCAAAAAAACAATCAATCACATGCCAAACTGCCTGGATAATCACCCCTGAGACTTTTTGAAATTTGAAGATTATTTATAAGTACAAAATCCTTTCATCAAGGCACAGATCCAGTTCTGAGTATCTGTCTTTCCCTCAATAATCTATATGAAACTATGGAGAAGGCTGGCTTTTAACTTCAAAGAATTTTCAAAAGACTACATATTCTCTATCTTTAAACATATGTTTTCTAAAAGCATTCCAGGTGTGTCTTCACATCCTTTATAAAAATCCAAATCTAAAAAAAATGCAGATGTTCAGCCAGAATCAATATGCAAGGAATAGCAACATTTTACTATTGTAAAAGATATGCTATCAAGAAATCATTTTCTGTTACTCAGTGATGAAATGATTTTGACCACTTATTTTAAAATAATTTAAAGTGGATTATGTTGCTCACGTGGCAGAAATCTAGTCAAAGAATTGAATAAATATTCACTGTAAAGTTAACCTATAACATAGTAAAAGCTGGTCTTTGTAATAAGGAAAATTAGAAAAAATATCTGAAATCAAATTGTAAATCAATACAATAAATGCTCCTACTCATGAGTGAATGTTGCATACAGTGTTTCATCAAGTAATACAAGCATGCTCTCCTTTTCTGATGGCCTGGGGTGAACAGAAAGGTGAGAAGAGGGAATGAAAAGGAAATAGAATTTTTATTGTCCAGGATTGTGAATTGTTCATCTTATTAGTATAAGAAAACTGCATTGTTTTGGGATAATCCAAAATATTTATTTTTAAAAATCAGACAGGCTGTTTTCTAGGCCACCAGAGAAACCAAATTATATGGATGTTTGTGCAGCTGCTTTATAAGACCATGTGCAGACTCTTTCAGACTTCCTTGTGAAAAAATTAGGTGATGGAGCTCAGGAGTTCCCTGGAACTTAAAATTTACTTCATGAAGTCTTTCAAGCTGTGAAAATAAAGCTGGTGAAATAATTTTATTGCATCAGGAGCTAAGGATAGGGTTACTTTTATAATTTCAAAATGTCACCTATAATTAGGCTGCTAAGTTACAAATTTAAAATTGGCTTCATATCTTTGCTAAATTTCATAAATTTTTATACTCAATGTATGCAATTTTCACTTTACTACAACTAACACCAAAATAAATTTATCCTAAATTATGTTAACTGGTAAGTTTTAAAGCTGTCATTTTCAAATTAAGTATATTTTAT
>NW_004955448.1:15646460-15719563 GCF_000276665.1 Chinchilla lanigera | reverse complement strand
CAGCACTAAATACTGTTTCAGTTTCTATAGCAGGGTGTACTGAACTGTTTCAAACCAGTGATTCTGAAATGAGTGATTTTGCTCCTCTCCTAAGGAATAGTTGACACTATCTGCAGACATTTTTGATAGTCACAACATGAGAAGGGATAGTGTACCTGGAATCTAGTGAGTAGAGAACGGGGATGTTGCTAAACACCTCATAATGTAGGCGATAGTCCCCTCACAAGGAATTACCTTGCCTGTGATGTCAGTGGAGCAGAAGTTGAGCAAATGTGTGTTAAGCTATAAGCACCGGTCTGCATTCCCATGAACACTGCAGAAGGGTTCATTTTCCCCACAGCCCCACCAGCGTTTGTTACCTGTTGGTTTCTTGATGATAGCCGTTCCTTCCCGGGTGAGATGGACTCCTGGCACTGTTTTAATTTGCGTCTCTCCAAAATGACCAGTGACATTTAACATTTTTTCATAAATTTATTTGTATTGTTGGAAGTAGTGAGAGCTGGAAATTGGTCTATGTGAGGGCAGGACAGAGCCAGAGGGCCTCAAGCGGTCAAGCTACCTGTCTTGAGAAAACCATCCTGCCTGGGCAATTTCAGTTGTTAGTCACTAGGCAACACTGCCTCTCATGATGCTTTGCGAGAGTGTAAATAAGCGCCCCTATTATTGCTGTTCAGTCCTCTTGCCCTTCAGGTGAGAGGCCTCCACTGACCCAGCTCTTGTCTCTTGTCTCTTGTCTCTATTTTCTGAATTCCCCTCGTGATTTTCTCTCAGGGGCCACTGAGGACCACTGAGTGCTACATTCGGCACCTGAACAGGGACCCCTGGTAAGGAGGTTTGGTAAGGGGGAGGTCACTCCTCAAAACTTCCCTACGCAACAGGGTGGGGGAGTGAACTGGTCAGCCAATAGTTAGCACAGGAGTGCTGCACTGACATATCAGGTATAAACTGTGGGTCTGGAAGTCCACTGACCTTAAGAAATATATACACAAAGAAAATAGGGCTCAAAGAAACAAAATGGAAAAAGGTTTATTGAATTACTAGTAGTTAAAAATGGAGCAGAGTTTAAAGAACCAGTTGTTTATTGATGTATATAGAGATATTTAAAAAAAAATGTTTGTTATTTGTTTGGTTCCTGTATTTACTTTTCTTTTTTGGATTGTGGTTAGAAGAGGTCTTACAACCACAAAGGTTTCAACTGGAAACTGTACATTAAGATCAAGTTCTAAGCTCAAAGGGAACAAGGAGAATAGAACAATGACAACGCAGATAGAGCTTAAACCCTCTAGTTTTGCTCCATCAGGTGAAAAGGTAAAAAATTATTTTAAATTGCACACGGCTAGTTCTGAGCAGCACAATGAGACTGCAGGAGGGGAGGGAACAAACTAAGTCCAGGGAGGGCCCCGCGCTCCCGTTCTAGGCAGACCCAGCTGGGATTTCCCAGCTGCCCAGGTACTCACGTGCCCAGTCCGGTTGCACCTGCTGGCACACACCGCCAGCTACAAACGTGTATGCCCTGAACTGAACGGGCAGGACATGACCACAGTGTACCCTGGCTCTCCCTGCTGCTGCTGGCACCAGCATTAGCACGACTGTGTGTGCTTTTGCCACTGGAAGTTGCACAACCAGAGCCTGTGCTCAGAATTCAGGGAGAACTGGACATCTAGAAGCCAGAGCAGGAGCCCAGAGTAGGAGTGACAGCCAGCACACCAAGGAAAACTTGGATGCTGCACAGGCGGCCTGCCTAAGTTGCTTGGGGAGGGGGATATGGGCCAGGGAGTCCCTTCCCCATGCTAACACATCAGAGCCACTGCTAGCAGCTTGCCCAGCCATGAGGCAACGGAGCAGAGACTGCAGCCAGAGACGGGACCAAAACATTGCTTAAATAACCCCAGACTCTCGTATTGCTCAATTGGTCACTCTTTCCTTGACAGAATTTAAAAAATAAATAAATAAATTTACAAAAGGGATCCAAGGATTGGGGTCTTTTGATGCCTATTGAGTTCAAAGATAAAATTGATTAGGTAAGAAAAAAACATTTTAAATGGCTTTCAGATATAGCTGTGAATGACCTCTGTGTGTGGAAACTACACTGTTGACCTGGAGGGATGCAAAGGACCATTCTGCAGGGAATGAAGCCTCACAGGGAATAGAGCCGATTTTAAGAGAAATTTTTACATTTTCCCTTAAGGTGATTAATTTAAAAGTCTGTCTCCATCCTCAAAAAAATATTTTGCCTTTAGTTAAAAAAAATCATGTTTCTTATGATTTACAATAATGGAGATATTTTTAAAAATTACTTAAATTTTTCTTCATTCCTAATAAGGTTGATAGCCTGTTTTACAGTCCTAAATGAAATTGGTATAAAAAGCTTTAGTATTTTACAAATGGATATAAAAGTATGGAGTATATTAATCGGTTCCATGCTGCTTTTAGGTTAATTTCTTTAGTATTAATAATTGTCATTGTCCTTCAGACAAGTTAATTCAATTTTCTTTTGTTTTCACAGATGGGTCATATGAGGTTAAGGCAGGCTATATTCTTCTAAAATATAGGATGTACATCTGGAATCATGAATACATTTAATACATCATGAGATTAACACTAAGAATTACCATACACATGTGAAAACCTTTTTTAAAAAATTTAGTTTTGCATCAAGAGCATCTTTTATGAGAAAACCATATTGTGATTTTTCCTAGAAAATTTACCTTTTGAACATATGATGAAGTTATTAGGGTGTCTCCCAAAAGACTATGGAGATCACTTGGGTTCTTCTTCTTCTAAAATATAGGATGCATGTTTCTAATTGTATGATCAAAATGAAATTACAAAAACAAAAGGGGAAATCCATCTCTCCCACTTCACTTGGCAACATATACTATCACATTTTAAAAATTTTATAAAAGATGGAAGTACAGAAACAGAAAGAAAATTCAAGCAGGCAAAGCAATAAAAAGCTAACTTAGGATCCAGGATACAGTTGTGCTTTGCTAGAGCTTGCTGTCTGGCTGTATCATCAAGCCACACCTGGAGAAGAAGTTGGTTCTATCTTTTGGGGAGCTACTATGCAGTCCTGTGACAGTGACACCTTAAAGACTGGTTTACAGCTGATAGATAAGGATGAAGCTAAATTTCACCTGGGACCTATTGAAGAAACTGACAAAATGGAAGGCTAAGGTGTAAATACATGATAGTGTATATAGAGATAACTGAACTGAACATTACCAGTATTCTTAAGGCAGAATAAAATACAAATGTGCACATTCATTATAGATAAAAAATTCCATTCCTTCCGATTTTTCTGAAAAGAGATCTCTGCCAATTTAGAAGAAAATATGACTTGTCTATTTATAATTATAAATTTCTAAAATTGTAATAGAGTTACTAAAATTCAATTTGGTCAAAAATACATTTGAGTACACTCTGGTTTTGTAAAAATGTTTGTTCATTTGTTCTATGTAGTTGTTTTTGTGTTTGTCTGTCATTCTGTGAACAGCTGCTATCCTTTATGCCGATGTCAACAGTTTTAATTTTGTCATTTGTTCATAGTGCAATTTGGATTACAAGTTTAAAAGCGTGCTTTCACCTGAGTTACCAACTCGTTCAAATGATATCAAAATTATCTTTCTCATAGCTCATCAAAATTAAGATCTTGACCCACAGTCCTATGGTGAGGAGAAATTATTGGGCAGGGCTCCAGTTGTTGAGTAGAGGAGTGACCAACCTTTATTCATCAATAAGGAGACCCAAGTGATCTCCATAGTCTCTTGGGAGACACCCTAATAAATTGGTCATTTGTTCAAAAGGTAAATTTTCTAGGAAAAATTACAATATGGTTTTCTTATAAAAGATGCTCTTGATACAAAACTAAATTAAGAAACATAGGTTTTCAAATGTGTATGGCAATTCTTAGTGTTAATCTCATGATGTGTTACATGTATTCATGATTCGAGATGTAGAGGTCTTCCAAAATGTAAAACAAAGATTGTTCAACGTGATGAGATTTTCTTTCAGATGCAGACCTCTGTCTTTAACAAAAACTTGTAAAGTACATCTCATCAAGGACAACAAATTAGGTAAAAGATTTTTATGTATTAGATAGAGGTGATTGGTTAAATAGGTTATTGTATGTCAAAATGAAAAATTAGATATGTTATATAATGTCACCATGATTATCATGCTGGCTGTTATGCATGGCTTTGATTCCTAAATTTCTGTGTAAAAAAATGTAACAGTTGTCTGTTAACATTCTCTAAGGATGTAAATATTAGGATATCCAGGGTTGTTAAAAATAACAGTTCTATTTCATGTTCTAAGGTATTTGATGTTCACATAAGATAGTAATATTAAGCTTATTGCCTCCAATACAATGTAATATCATTAATCTTCTCTTTTGGACATTTAAAAACTGAGGATTGGAAACCAAAAATTACACAGGTAGATTGGGCTAAGAGTATAGCCAATATTTTATCCCCATCCCTCTGAGTTCAGTGAGCACCTAGAACATAAGAGAACCTCAGCTGCAACATCCTGTGACTCTGCTGAGTCCTTAGTTTTCTAATCGAGGAGATTGTGGAACAACAGAGAAAAGTGATTTTATAAAATACAGTGTACCTAAGGGAAGTCCACAGCAGAGAAAATAGTCAAGCTTTCACAGAAAGTGACTTGGCCATGCAATGGCTGTGACTCATCCAGATGGCTGACACTGACAGCAGATCTCAGAGGTGCTGGACACGGTTCATGGTGAATTCTGAGGAGATTTAATGGACCTTGATAGATAGCAAGAAGTTAACTTTTAATAATACAAATCTTACTTTAACTGGGTCTTAAACATCCAGCAGAAAAGTATAACTACAAGTTGTGAAAATCAATGACATAGTAACATGCTAGCTGTAACAGGTTCAAGTCACCAAGAACTTCTGGCAATTACCAGCTGGACTGGTTACTGACCCCTGTAAGGGGTTTTGGACTGTATTCTTCAAGCACAGCATCTCCAGAGCAAAGAAAACAGAGATGATGGGAGTGGCTGGAGTTGGAAGTTGGCCCAATGTGTGAAGGTAGAACAGAGCTAGCATGCCTTGAGCAGGAAAGCTAGCCCAGTCTTGAGGAAAAGCATCCTGCCTGGCCAATTTCAGTTGTTAGTTCCTAGGTAGCATTGCCTCTCATGATACTAAAAGTATAAAGAAACACCTCTATTATTGTTGTTCTGTCCTTTTACCCATTAGGTAAGAAGCCACTACACCTGACCCCAGCTTTTGTCTCTTGTCTTTATTTTCTAAATCTCCTCACCATTTTCTCCCAAGGAACACCAAAAGACCACCAAGTCCTACACTGCACTTGTATTTCTTCATCTGAGAAATGTGTATTCATTTCATACGTTCATTTTTAGACTGGGTCTTGTGTTGGTTTGGGGCTTACTTTTGCAAGGGGAAACAATGTAGTACAGGACATATTTTATAAGATTATTTATAGTAGTCACTGAAAGAATCATACACAAGTGAGTGCAGGAAATCTGTCCACACATTAAGACCAAAGAATACATCTGAGGGACTGGATCCCATGGAAATGTGCTGTATGAGTCCAGCTGAAGACCTAGAGCTCATAACAATGCTTCCCACCAATCCAGCTGGAGGCCCAGAGCTCACAACAATGTGTCATGCAGGCCTGTTTCACGGATCTGTGCTGGGAAGGCCCAACGGTCAGTGGTGGATCTAAGAAGTCTGTGCCAGCAGGATGCAGGGTCTGTGCTAGCAGGCTGAAAGGTCTGCACTGGAGCCAGAAAATGATGCTCTGAAGAACCAGAGCTCCCCTGAAATGTACCACAGCCATCCTCGGCAACAGTGAGGTCCTGAGCCCCTTTGATCAACAAGATGGCCGAGTTCCCATCAGGGAAGCCAATGCAGCAAGCTTCTCAAGAGAGAAGCTTAATTCTTTATATGTGATAGAAATTTCCCTTTTGTCTGAGAGAAAACTCTAAAATTTTCCCGCTCTTTTGGATATCTTTGCACCCTATGGTTGAGATCCAAGTTTTTCTCACTCTGCAGTATTTCCTGTGTGATTGAAGTTGTTCGTGACGTCTCTGCCCACACCTATGTCTTCAAGAGTTCTACTTATTCTCTCTTCCAGCAGATTTAGTGTTTCTGTTTTATTGTTTATCTCTTTAAACCATTTCCATTTTAGTGACATGAATAATGAAAGCCATGGGTCTAGTTTTAGTCTTTGGTATGCAGAAAGTCAGTTTTTCTCTCACCATTTATTTAAAAAGCTATTTTTCTGCCAGTGAATGTGTTTGGCCACAAACAATCTCTTAAAAATCCTCTGAAGGATATTTTAGAATGAGATAATGGAGACCACAAGTCCAACAACACCAACAGAAAGAAGCCACCAGGCAGGGCAAGCAATTAAACAGAGAGAAAGAGAGAGGACCAAAAATAGCATAATAATATGAGAAGGATAAGCCAATACATATCGTTTATAACTATCAATGTAAATGGTCTCATTTCACCAATTAAAAGACACAGATTATCAGAATAGATCAAGAAGTAAGATCCAACAGTATGCTGGGTTCATGCATCATATACAGTCAAAAAGAAATTCACAAACTTAAAATAAAAAGATAGAAAACAATACTCCAAGTGATAGGAATCTGGAAAAAAGCAAAAGTAACTATTCTATTCACAGACAATGTAAACTTCAAGCCAAGACTCATCGAAAGAGACGAAGAGGTTCACTGTTCACTACATACGTTTTAAGGTAAAACACTAAGAAAAGGGAGATAACAATCATAAATATATATTCAATAAACACAGTGTAATCAACTACATAAAACAAGTATTTTCACCTATGAAAAATCAAATAGTACTATCAGAACTGTAATGGGAGAACTTAACATTGCACTATCTCAGACAGATCCACTAGAAAAAAATCAACAAAGAAGTAGTAAAACAAAAATAATCCTATCAACAAATAGAGTTACTAGATATCTACAGAGTATTTCATCCCAGAACACTGGAATACAAATTCTGTTCAGCTGCATATGGGGTGCTTTACAAAATAGACTATATATTATGCCATAGAACATGCTGAAGTAAATGCAAAACAATTTAAATTATCACATGCATATTAGTTCACCATAGTGCAATAAAAATGGAAAGCAATAACAAAAGAAACCACAAAAATTACATAAACACATAGAAAGTGAATAGCATGCTCTTGGACAACCACTGGGCCACAGATGAAATAAAAAATAAATTGAACATATCTACATTTAAATGTTAATTTTGATGCAACATGTTGACACTTAGAAATGCAATGAAAATATTCCTAAAATGGAAGTTTATACCTGTGAATTCTCACATCAGGAAAACAGAATGAGCTCAAACAAACAGCCTAATGTTGAAAAAAAAAGCTAGTCAAGCCCAAAGACCATACAAAAAAAGGAAGTGATAAAGATCAGAGCACAAATTAACGAAATTGAGAGTAAGAAAATAATCCAAAAAAATCAATGGATGGAGGAGTTGATTATTTCAAATATTAAATTGAATTGATAAAGCCAACCCTATCAAAGAAAGGAAAGAAAAGACTCAAATTCATGCAATTAGGAAAAAAAGGGTGAAATCACAACAGGTCATTCACAGCTCCACAAGATCAACAATATCTAATGGAAGAACCTGTAGTCTAATAAGATGGAAAGCATAGATGAAATGTACAGGTTCCTAGATATGTATGAATTGCCAAAACTGAATCAAGAAGCCACAAAAATTTGAAAGAACTCAATAATAGTCAATAAAATTGAAAATGTAATGAAAAACTTAGCAATAAAGACAAGCGCAGGTCCTGATGCATTCACTATTAAACTCTACAACAAATTTAGAGAAGAACTAAAGCCAATACTACTGAAACTGTTTAATGAAATTGAAAGGAAAGCAATACTTTCTAGCTCATTACTGGAAGCAAGTATTATCCTGAGCTCCAAACCAAAGAAAGATCCCCTAAAAAACCCATGGAACAATCCCCTTAATGATATAGATAAAGAAGAAATCCTCAATAAGGTTCTGGCAAACAGAATGCAACATACCATCAAGAAGATTATACATCATCACCAAGTAAGATTCATCCCAGGAATGCAGGGATGATTCAACATATGCAAATAAATAAATGTATTCTACCATCTCAACAGAGCCAAAGGCAAAAATCACATGATCATCACAACAGATGCAGGAAAAGCCTTTGATAAGCCCAGGACTCATTCCTGATAAAAACCCTACAGAATCTTTGCTTAGGTGCTCTTTATCAAAATCTGATAAAAGCCATGTAGGACAAACCAACAGCCAACATCATACTAAATGGTCAAAATCTGATAAAAGCCATGTAGGACAAACCAACAGTCAACATCATACTAAATGGTCAAAACCTGAAACCTTTCACTCCAAAGTCAGTACAAGACAAGAATATCCACTATCATCACTCCTAATCAATGTAGTTCTAGAAATATTAGCCAGAGCAAGTAGACAAGAAAAAGATATAAGAAATATGGATAGTAAAGAACAAAGTTAAACAATCATCACTTGCAAAAGACATAACATTCTACATAGAAGATCCCAAAAATTCCACCAAAATATTTCTATATTTTATAACCAAATATATGAACTCTGACTAAAGAAAGGTTTCAAAATTTTAACCTGTTTTCTATTTCAGTACATTTAGTGTTTCTGTTGTAAAATTTAGATGTTCGATCCATTTTGAATGTAGTTCAGCACATGGTGATAGAAGTGGGTATAGTATTAGCCTTCAGCATGTGGAGACAAAGTTTTTACACCACCATTTATTAAAGAGGCTATTTTTGTTCCAGTAAACATGTTAGGCTCCTTTGTCCAAAATAAGGTGGCTGAGTGCTTTGGTAGTTGTGTCTGAATCTTCTAATCTGTTCCACTGATCCTCAGGTCTTTTTTCTTTTTTTTGTTTTTAACCAGTACCATGCTGATTTTATCACTGTAGCTTTGTAGTATAAAATCAATTACTGTGATGCCTCCTGCCTTGCCTTTGTTGCCCAGCAATGCCTTTGCTACTCTAGCTCTCTTCTGGCTCCAGATGTATGTTAAGACTGATTTCTCTAGTTCTTTGAGTTATGCTAAGGTTATTTTAACTGGGATTACATTGAAACTGTATAACAGTTTAGGGAGTATGGCCATTTTCACAGTGTTCATTTTTCCTATCAAAAAGCAAGTGATATCTTTCTATTTTCTGATATTCTCTTTGATCTCCTTTTCTAGAGTACTAAATTTTCAATATGTAGATTCTCTACTTTTTATGTTAGATAGATTCTTAAGTAATTCATTTTAGATTCAATTTTGAAGAGTGTGATTTCACTAATTTCTCTCTTAGTGAGATTTTTAAAATTTTATAGTTATACTATTGCTTTTTGAGTGTTGACTTTGTGTCCAGCTACAATATTGAATTTAGCTATTAAATCTAGAAGTTTTTTGGTGGAGTTTTTTGGGTCTTCTGTGTAGAATATCACATCACCTGTGAATAAAGATAATTTCACTTCTTTCATATCCTTATTCCTTTTATTTCTCACTCTTATCTAATTGTTCTGCCTAGTTTTTCCACAAATATGTTTAATAGGAGTAGTGATGTTGATATACTTGTATTGTTCCTGATTTTAGAGTGAAAGGTTTCAGTTTTTGACCATTTAGTATGATGTTGGCTGTTGGTTTGTCCTAGATTGCTTTTATCAGGTTAAGGTAAAGACCATCTATTCCAATTTTTGTAGGGTTATTTTCATAAATGGGTATTGGACTTTGTCAGAACCTTTTTCTCCATCTATTTGCATGATCCTGTGGTTTTTCTCTAAGGCTCTGTTGATATGGTCTATTGCATTTATTGATTTGCATAATTTGAATAATCCTTGCATTCCTGGGATGAATCTTATTTGGTGATGATGTATAATCTTCATGATAATTTGCTATATTCTGTTTACTAACATTATTTAGAGCATTTTTGCATCTATGTTCTCTAGGGAGATTGGCATGCATTTCTATTTTTTGATTGAGTCTTTCTCTGGTTTGAGTATCACTTTAGTACTTGTCTTGAGGAATGAGTTAGGGAGTATTGCTCCCCTTTCTATTTCATTAAAGAGTTTGAGGAGTACTTGAATTAAGCCTTTCCTAAATTTCTTCCAGAATTCCACAGTGACTCCACCAGGACCTCAGATTTCCTTTATTGGTAAGTTTTTTTTGGTAAGTTTCTAATTGTATTTTCATTTTCATTGCCTGATACTGGGTTATTTATAATTTTGATATGTTCTTGATTCAACTTTGGCAGTTCATATGTATCCAGGAATCTGTCCATTTCTTCTGTGTTTTTCATCTGATGAAAGATTTTCAAAGTATGTAATCATGACCTTCTGAATTTCCACAGGGTCTATAGAGATTTCACCATTTCAGTCCTCATTGTATGAATGTCAGCACTCAAAAACCAATTGTATCTTGTACATGAACAACAAATACACTGAGAATGAAATTAGGAAAACAAGTACTGTCACAATAGCATTGGAAAAAATGAAATTCTTAAGCATTGTTCTGGCAATGGAAGTAAAAAAGGTACACATTTAAAATTATAGTACTCTAAAAAAGTAGATCACAGAGGACATCAGAAACTGGAAAGTTATTCCTTGCTCATGAGTAGGAAAAAAAAGAATGTTGTGAAAATAGCCATACTCCCAAAATTTTTATGCATATTTAGTATAATCCAAATCAAAATACCACTAGAATACTTCACAGAACTAGAGAATACAGTCCTAAAATTCATTTGGAACAAGGAGAGAGCTAGAATAGCAAAAACAATCCTAGGCAACAAAAGCAAGGCAGGAGGCCCCACAACCCCAGACTTGAAATTATTCTACAAAGCTATTGTGATAAAAACAGCATGGTACTGCAAAAAAAAAAAAAAATCCAAATGCAAAAACACAACCAGAAAAAACTTGACCTGAAGAACAGTACAAGAGATTAGAAGATGCAAAAGCAACTCAAAAGACATTCAGCCACCTTATCTTTGACAAAGGGTTAATCAGTGATACTTTTACATGATCTTTTATTGACAAAGTTCTAATAATATTCATTTAAAACTTCCATAGCTCAAATATGAAATGAATTCCAGTAGAAATCATTTTATTATCTTTACTGTAGTATAACATTTAAATTTTATCCTTTTGTTAATTATCAACTAGTCCAGAAACAATCTGTATACAGATCTAGGTAAAACATCTATTACATATTTTTTTCTCATTTTCACAAATTTTACCTTTACACATCATTAATATCAAGTATATGACAACTGAATTCAGGAAGAATACATGGTGTAGCATAGAATATTTTGTAATCTTACTATTTGGTTGGGAGGCATAAGAGTTTACGTGGTTCTAATTTTATTTATTGTTTACTTATTAAATGCTTTATAATTTTCAAGAAGTCTTCTTATATTTCTTCGTGGTTCCAAGGTCTTTATTTGCCTGGTGGCCAGAGACCCTTTAGTATCTGTTCAAATCATTTGAGAAGTAGTCCAGTCTACCACCAGGAAAATCAAAGGATATGAAACACAGGAGGAAAGTATTTGTCTAAATTTCACTTCCCAAAGAGAGATACATATATCCTTCTGGAATGAAGAGTAATAAGGTATAAATTAAGCTCTCATGGAGTTATATATATATTATGATAGAAAATCACTATGTTGTCTATAAAACATTTTTATGTTTTATGTTGTCTATAAAACATCTTATCAACATTTTTAAAAGAAATTTTTGGGCTCTAAACTTATCTCTTTAAGGTAAAATACAAGTGCAACTTCAATATTCTTTAAACATCAAGATAATTAGCATATGATTACAGCTGGCACTTGTAACACACACTAGTTATGGATGATGTATGAGATAATTACAATGCTTTAATAAAGATCAAATTAATCATAGATATGGTATTTTGTATAATTCCTTTTATGGAAATTAGACAATGAATATTCCCTTTATTATATAAACAAAACTTTACAAATTTGACTGACACATTCATACATAGCCATCAGCTCATGAAAGGTAATTCTTTCTGACACCTGTTAAAAAGTACTTTATTTTCTAAAACTGAATGATTTCATATAAAAATATAGAAAAATGAATACTTTTTATAACAAATAGAATTCAAAAATATGAAGACAGATGTTGTGACATACAGGCTAAGACAATAAGTAAATATAGAGTCCATATGTGGACACTGAGGGCTCCATGAGCTGCATGGGGACCTTGGACCAGTTGTCCCCCATTCTGCTGCCATCTCAGTTTGTGTCTGAGACCCAGGAGACCTGGGTACAATCTACCAACTACCTGGTCATCCTGGATTGGGCAGCCCATCTCAGCCAGCATTGTGGTACAAGTCTGATCTCCAGGAAAACTAGGGACACTCAGGAACTTTGGTGACCTGCCAGGGAAGGGTGAGACTGGGCACTCCACCTCCACAATCAAAAATGACAAGAAAAAGGAGCAAATGGCAATCTCAGAACTCCACTCCAACCAGAACAAATCCACAAGTCATTGATGTAGGTGAACTTGGTAATCACGTACCTGAAATCTCTGAAATGATTGAAACTGAAGTAAAGAAACAGCTCAATCAGGCCATAGAAGAAATCACAGCAGAAATAACTTCTCATGTAAAACATGAAATAACAACAATAATGAAAGAATTGCTAGGCACATCTAAGGTAGATATTAATAAAAAAATAGAAGAGCATAGAAAAATGATGGAAATATTAAATGAACAATACAGGGAAGAACCACAATGCAGGAAACAGATTCAAAGAAAAATCCAGGAAATCAAAACTGCCATCAAAAGCTGCTGAAACCACCTGAATGAAGCTGAAGATAGAATATTAGATCTTGAAGACAGCATTTCAGCTAATAATCATGAAAGGAAGGAGATCTTAAAAGCAAGGAACCAGTAAATATCAGTTCAACAGATACCAAATGATGCAAAGAGAAATAGTGTAAGACTAATATGTATCACTGAAACAGCAAGAGACATTGCAAATGTCATAAAAAGATTATTTGCAGAAGTAATAGCAGAAAATTTCCCAAGCTTGGAAAAAGAATCTGACATACAAATAAGTGAGGCATATAGAATTCCAACTAGCCATAACCAAAATATAACTACATCCAGACATATAATAATCAAGATCCCAGAAATTGAACAAAAGGACTCAATATTAAAAGCCATTAAAGTAAAGAAATGGATCACTTATAAAGGAAAGCCCATCAGAATCATGCCAGATTTCTGAACATAAGTGATCAAATCAAGAAGAGCTTGGAGTGAAATATATCAAGTCCTAAAACAAAAGAATGTGCAGCCCAGATTGATGCATCCTGAGAAACTATGCTTCAAATTTATTAGAGAAATAAAATATTTGCATGACAAAGAACAACTGAAGAACTTGACAAGTGGAAAACCAACCCTACAAAGTGTACTAAAAAATATTCCAGAAAGAGATAAAAATGACCACAAATTTAAGAAAAACAATTGAAAGGAATCACCAAGCAAAGCAAGTAATTAAACAGAGTGAAAAGTTAGGAAACCAACAGCAGCTAAATAACATGACAAAGGTAAGCCAACACACATCAGTTATAACCATTAATGTAAGTGACCTCAATCCACCAACGAACAGATGCAGACTGGCAGAGTGGATCAAGAAACAAAACCCAACAATATGCTGTGCACAGGAAACACATTTAATTCAAAAGGAAATTCATAGATTGAAAGTCAAAGGATGGAAAACATTTCTCCATGCAACAAGAACCTAGAAAAAAGCAGGGGCAGCTATTCTGTTTGCAGATAATGTGAACTTAAACAGAGAACAATCAAAGGGGAAAAAGAAGGTCACTACATACTTGTTAGTGGGAAACTCCAAGAGGGAGAGATAACAATCCTAAATATGTATGCATCATACATGGGAGCATCCAACTATATAAGACAAATCTTAATACACATGAAAATCCATATAACTAATAACACTATTGTAACGGGGGTCCTAAACTCCCCTGGACACAAAGAGATAGGTCAACTAGACAAAAACGTCAGCAAAGAAATACCAGATATGAACCAAATCTGTGAACATATGAACTTAATAGACATTTATAGAGTGTTCCACCACACAGATTGAATATACATTCTTTTCAGCTGCACATGGGATATTTTCTAAAATAGACCACATTCTAGCCCACTTAGTTAAGTATGCTTAACTAAATGCAAACAAATTGAAATTAAAAACACCATAAACACATGGAAATTAAATAACAGCCTCCTGAACAAATACTGGGTCACAGATAAAATTAAAGAAGAAACTAAACAGTACCTACAAACAAAGGAAAATGTAAATACAACTTATTGGAATCTGTGGGATCAACTGAAAGCAGTCTTCAGAGGGAAGTTTATAGCGGTGAACTCACATATCAGGAAAACAGAAAGAGAACAAATAGATAGCCTAATGCTGCACTTCAAACCTTTAGAAAAAGGGGAACAAGTCAAGCCCAAAGATGAAAGAAGAGAGGAAACTGGCAAATGTTATATGACAGTTAAATCAGTGAATATATTTTCATTGTCTAAATAAACGATATAACATGAATATAATTGGTTGGATGCTTGTACTTTGGAGTTACTAGAATTTGTCATTTCTTTATCCATTAATTTTAAAGTCAACCACACACTTATATAGTTTTCATTTCAGAATGGGAATAATTACATAAAATTTCAACCCTATTGCTGAACTTAAATACCTTTTCACTTATCACCGAAAACTGGAGTCAGGTATTGTTGGGAAATGTCTGATTTAATACATGTTTTTATTTTCTAGAAAAATTCCCAATAAACTTCTGAAAAAAAGAACCTCCCCTCAAAATTATGTTATCAGAAATTAAAAATTTAAGTTAACATCATGGCCATACATTGTTTTCTTTCTTGAAAGAAAGAAATATAATCCTGCATTAGAAATTGGTTTCCTTCAAAACTAAGGCATAACAGCATCATATTTCTCTAATTTGTATAGTGATTTATATTCTTTAATGTGTAATCTTTTTAATTTTAGTATATTTCATGATTACTAAACTATTGGTTCTTGAAGTTATCAATCAAAATCTTTGGTCATGAAACAAAGATGAAAATGTTATACAATACATATTTAAAAGATCAATTCAGAAAAGAGAACATCTCAAGGAAAAGAGAAAATAAAAGGAGGTCTATGTAATTCTTTCATTTCAAAATTATGTCCATTTTGAATGCTTTTCTTTCCTTAGGGTGGACACTCAGGACCCCTTTTCATTAGATGATTCTTGTTTTTGTTTTGAAGAAAAATATTTTCTCTGTGTGCATTAGTGACTACTTTCCTATTTATTCTTATACCTAACATAGTTTCACAACTACATGTTACAGTTTACCTTGTCTATTTGTTTGACTCTTGCATGTTTTGCATTGACATGCTCAGCATTTTGTTCCACTTAGTTTCCTAGACAATTTCTTGACTTTTGTCTCTCTTCCTGATGCTACAGGAGGAGGTGGGTCAGTAGGTCCAGCAGGGGAGCTGGATGGAAGAAGGAGCGGTTCTTGTGTTCTACAGCACAAAGTGAGTACAGTTAAAAGCAACGCCCGCATTTCTCAACATACCTGGACAAATTTTCAGGCTGTCGTCTTGAAAAATCGTTAAGCTGTTAACGTTTGGGATATACAAATTACCTTGACTAATTCACTACCCAGTGTGCACCTGTATCAGAACTTCACACTGTGTGTCCTAACTGTACAAGTATTATTTGTAAAACAAAAGTAAATTAACTTAAAAACTTGAAATGATAAGCAGATAGTTTTTCCTAGTTGTTTTACCATTTGCCTATAACCTTCAAATAATTTAGATTTTCGTAGGGATGGTTTATTCTCTGTTTTCCTTTTTCTCTTCATTTTGTACTTTCCTTAAATATTTTCTGAGTTTTTTTTAGCTTTTCATACCTACAGAAGAATCTCATACACCTAATTACACCTCACTGCCTAATTTTATTTTTGTAAACTGAGGAGCTAGATACTAGTTTTCAACTGTATATATATATATATATGTTTTGGATAAATAATTTCCTTATTCACACAACTAGATCTTAAAGGTTTAATTTTATTTCTGTAGAAATAAACTTCAAAGTATTCCTGCACATTTCTTTCATGATGTTAGTGTGTGTGTGTGTGTGTGTGCGTGTGTGTGTGTGTGTGTGCATGTGGTGCTCATGAGTGAGGGTTCAATTCGCATATTTTAAATTGAGATTTCAAACTTAGCTCTCATTTTCACACCTGGCAAACTTACATTCCATGGGTGTCTTGGCTCCCTGGGGTTCTGCTCTGCATAGCAATTTTTCTTCTTCTTTTCACATTGATGTTGAACTATTACCATGTGATGAGAGTTTACGTATCATGATATCTTATGTGCATTTTACCTTTAAAATATTTTTTATTTTAAAAATAAAAGGAGGAAAACATTAACAGACAGACAACCATTTATAAAATAGCAAAAGAACAGTACAAACAATACAGAGTTACAAACAAAGTGGTAGGAAATTAACAATGTTTGTTGTAATACATATTGATATCTTCAAAGTGGTTTCTCATGAAAACAAATAGAAACATGCAGTATTGATCAATCAAGGACTCATTAACTGTTTCAGCAAAGAAGTAGGGGACAGTAGATCAACTATGTTAACTATCCTGTATATACATACATACCATTTAAAATATTTTTGAAATATTTAACTCATTAACCAACACTTTCTCTTCTTTCCATTGTTGTAGATTTTAAAGAATGTTTTATCTATCTGCCATAATTGTAATAGCATTTATGAGAGGCAGTGTGGGTGACCACACAGTATGTTCATTATTCCAAATAAGGAATACCATAAGGTCTCTATAATATGTTTATACCTCTAACATACTACTATTGTCTAGCTAATATCCTAGCTCTTCAATTGTTTTATTATTAGCCTCATGCTGTTTCATTCATTCACACTTTCAATTTGTTAAATCTCTAGCAGAAATCCTCTGCTCCAAATGTGTACTCCACATTCACTCATATTGTATGTAGAAGGCCCATCAATTTTGCTTCTCTGCTTTCCACAAGGTCTTTTCATAAACGTTCATTCATCTCCTTTATGCTCTCTCTCCAGTGTTGAATTACCAATCTCTTGACTTGTAATGTTCCTTCGGAAGCACTAAATTGGTAAGTGGCAGAGTTAATCTCCCACAGGAAGGTGAAAACTAATTAAATATAAATGAAAGTGATATAAATCAGCAATCAAATTACTGAAACATCTTCAGTATTACATATAGACATTCTGGTGATAAAAACTGTATTGTTCTGTGGTTAATGATAAGACATTAGGGGATAGCAGCTGTTGTAACACGGTTTTTTATTGGTTAGGTATCAGTGGGTATTTTGATATTTACTCAGTTGAAAGTACATAATCCTTTAATGACACATTTTTAAAGGTAGATATTTTACCATGAAATTTTATTTATTAATAACTTTAAATACTGTTAAAAGTCATTGCTTTTTCTAATGCTTGCCAAATAAGACGAAAAAGATCCCAGTGAGGTATGCAAGTAAAGAAAGAGTTTTGAGTCAATTAAAATCATTTAAAATCTTGAACGATTATATGATTTAAAGTCTTATATAATACAGAAACAAGACTAAGAATATTCTGATATAATGCATTTCTTGGTTTTAATCATTTTAGTTCAATTATTAATAATTTTCTCTAGTGAATATCTTGGTTCAACCATGGAAGCTTAATTTTTTATAAGGTAATTTCAACAATTTTGTTGATGCCACTCATTTTCTTATAAAAATTGCATTGTCTCTGACTTTATATCTTCACTCAAATATATTTTCTCAAAAAGGCTGCAGTTATCTCTTTCAAAAGTCAGTCTCATGGAGCCAGGATTGTAGCTCAAAGGTGGAGCAACTGCCTGGCATTTGCAAGGCCCTCAGTTCCACATCCAGCACCGCAGAAAGAACAAATTACTCTCACTGCTCAAAACATGTTTTTTCTCAAAGCAATTATTTTGAACTAATATTGGAATATACATATGGATATATATATATATATGAACTGATATTGGAATAGATATAGTCCAATATATACACACAAGAATAAAAGTTCCTGCCAAAACTTTGTGTTTTATTTATTATGCTATAAGCAATTATGAATGATTAAGAAATTTTCTATAAAAGAAATAATAAATCTCTAAGTAGATGAAAATGTTGAAATAAAGGTCAGTTCTGTGTTTAGTTTTGTACCAATAACAAGGAAAACTGATAGTATTTATGGAGCAGCATGATTGCAATTTCCAAATTTGTTCAGGTGAAATATCTAGGGAGGTGGAGGATTCATTCATTTCAGTTAATTTGTTGGGCCATAGCATGCATGACCTTTATACAATTCCCAGTTCTCCTTACACAGTTTATTTATTAGCATACCAGCATTATACTACTAACATTATATTTATGAATATTGACATCTTTCTACATAGCACATTGTCAACAAGTTTGATATAGTGATTTGCAAGGTGAGTGTAGTTACTAATTAAGGTAATAAACGTTCTGCTACTAAAGAAACAAAAACATTACTTGTAGATAATACAAGGAAGATAGAAACCACACATTAATATAGTGCACTACCAGCTAAAATAAAGCATCCATAAGAAAATTTAAATCTTGTGGATTTTTTTGTTCTGAGATGCACACAGGTTGGAATATATCTTACCTAGTAAAAATACTGATAGACTATTCATTTTGTATATATGTGTCAGTTACATGTTCGTTCCTAATGACGCATTGTCAATAAAATCATTTTCCATGTACCAAGGATGAAAAAATGCACAAATTATATCAGAATGATTGATTACTTCAATTGAAAACTACAAGGTAAAATTAAACATAACAGCAGACACAATGAAGCATTAACACAAAGTTGTCACATTCAAAGAATTATTAAGAATTAATTACAGAGATGAGTTACATATAAGTACCATTACAGTATAGGGAGGATTGTACAGCATACATGCAAAGACAGAAAGCACATAAATGATATAAAAACAAGAAAGAAACCCATTATCATCAAAAATGGATTTTGCTCTGTTATGGATTGTGTCTAGATTACCCCTGCTCCAAATCCTCACGTGGTCATAGGTGGGCTTCTCAGAGGTGGCCGGATCTAGAGTCTGTGATGTTGGAATTAAGTGTGTGAGGATGGTATCAAAGAAATATGATTACTAAATTTCAACGGATTGCTTCAGCATAGTTCTGGGTGTGGATAAACACTCCCTGTCTGAGTGTTACCCTAAGGTGTGTAGCCTTGATGGAACATAAGGGACAGAAACGGGGTCATGCTTGTCACTCACCACTGCTTTGCTACTTTGCTACCTTCTGCTCACCATGAACTGTTCCTCCTCCGTGAGTCCCCTCTGCGAGGCTACTCTGCCTTGGAGCCAGCGAACTGCGAATTGAAACCTCGACAAACTGTGAGCTACACTAAAACTTTCCTCCTTTAACTCAGGTGTCAGGTGTTTTGTCCAGGCAATGAGAAAAGTCACTAAGTTAGTAACTAAGTAACTAAGACATCCCACAAAACTAGATTAGATACACAAAAGCCACATTATGCAACTTCTATTATAAATATCAATTCTATCGGAGATTTTTAGTAGGATGACAACAGGAAATGAGTAAAAGATCAGAGAACAAACAGGGCAAGACGCTTCTCTTTATATTTATTAAGCCCTGAAAATGCTGTTTTGTTTCAAGTAACGTACACAAGATGTGATGGAAAATATATTTACTTTTTTCAATTTATTATAGCAAAAGATACATTGCAAATCGTCTTCCACAAAATATATCATGTCACATAGAAAACATACCCTGTCATTCTTGTCACTTTCTGAAGCAGTTCTGGAGGTCCTCTTCCTTGACTGTCTTTTTGAGATGTAATCAAATATGGAGACCAAGGTCGCCAAGTGCCGTCCAAAGGAAAACCAGGCTGATAGAAGGCATCGCACTCTCCTCGTCTGCCAGATCCCGGGATTTAGCACCTTTCTACTTCCGGTTCTTACCTCACAGTCAAAGAGACAACAAAGGGCGGACTTTTTTGAGGTGCTTCAGAACGTGGGGTGCAACTAAGGTCACTCAAACAAAAGAACTCCAGACTTGCTTCAGAAAGTGGCAAGAATGAAGGAATTAGCAAGTTCCAGCTAAGGGACATTGTACTGAAGGGGAATAATCACAATATTCCTCTTACTGTGTTTTTTATTTAGACACCACATTTTTATCACACCTGGAAACATGGTATAAATTGGGTTATTGATACTTAGTTTCCCTGTCCCAAGCATACGTGCCTATATTCTTGTTGTGTTCTCGCAGGGGAGCGTACTTCCTAACCTCTTGATGTAGGCTTGGCCATCCGACCTTGTTGGGTCAGTGGAATATTATGGGCATGACGTGTGCGGAAGTTTGACATGCATGTATCACTGGCATGGGTTGCTTGAGATTCTGTAACTTCGTGGGAGTAGAGTATGATTTGTGGTTTACTCTAATTTGGCTTCCAGAATAAGATACACAAACATATGACAAATTAGTAGTTCCAAAGTAAAGTCACACAAGATAACCAATCATGTTAGCTAGTAATAACTGTTTCTTTCTTCTACTCCACTAATTTATGTGTCTTAGTTTATTATTGAAAAAAATAAATAATTGATCACATTCTGAAAAAGAAGGACTTAGAATCAAACACCGCCCATTCCCAAATTCAATCTTATATTTACCCTGGTTCTCCCCTCATGGCACAAAGTAATATGTTTATGAATATCTTTCTTTATTTTAAAAAATATGTACATTCCAATGCAAAAAACAAAGATTCAGGTATAAGATATTTCCCTTACACACTTTCATATCTCTTGCCATTTCTTCCTGTATAGTTTGAGTAGTTACATTTTCCTGTTATTTTAATTCTTTGGCATATTTCATATTTCAGTTTTCATTTTTTTTTGTTGCTGTCTTAACTAATATTTCTTTACCTCTTCATTTATGGTATGAAAAGGACATTTTTTAGACATTTTTTCTAATGCTATTTCTCATTGCTATCTCACAACTTCAATTACTGTAAGGTTATTTTCATATTGATTTTTTTTTTTTTTTTTTTGGCCATTCTGGAGACTGAACCATAAGCTTTCCACTGAGGTCACATCCATGGCCCTTTATAGTTTTTATGTTGACAGAGGTCTCACTAATTCACTACATTGCCCAAACTGGGCTTGAACTCATGATCTTTTTGCCTCTCCCTCCCAGAGTGCTAGGATTAGAGGCATGCATCCTGTCATATTGATATTAACAATTTATGCATTCAGTTTTCAGGATTGGTCCTACCATAAAACCAAGGGCTAAGCAAATTATTTAGACGCACTAGTGTGAACGCAGATATGCACAGATAAGTGGACTTTGGTTTACATGGGTACCTGAGGCAGATCAGATTGGCTGAGACTCTACCTGTTAGTCAGCAGAAGCCAGACTTGAAAAAAAATCTGGGCATGGCAAAGCAGAGAGTTTGAAAATACTTCATGGGATCACACAGTATTCTTGTCATCTGGGGCCCTTTCCAAGAACCTGGAACCTTGTGCCTTCAGCTGGGAATATGTGCGTTATCTACCTTTGTGCTGGTGCCTCTGTATGTACATCGATATGCATAGTCTCTGCAAGTTTAATCATTTCATAGACAGAAATCATTTTGTCTTTTAAATGTCTTCCATTACCCTGTCACTAAATGCTTGCACAGTAGTCATAATTAAAACTTATTTTTATATAGTGAGATGAAAATGAAAATAATGATGTTATTATTACTATCCAAATACTGCTACAGCCCCATTGTCATTTTCTTGCCTTTAATCAGAAGAATTTCCATTTCATAGGAAATACGTCTTTTCCTATTATGGCAGTTATGCAGAACAGTGTCACATTTTGACTGCGTATTTGGTCATGTTTCTTTCATCCAGGTTTTACTTTTGTTTCTGCTTTGTTGTTTCACTTAAAGTTTTTCTTACTTTTTTTGTATATAGAATATATGTTGTGATCATTACCTCTTTTATCTATGGTCAGTCTTACTGTTTGAGGTATAAAATCCATATTGTCACAAGTATGCACTTTCTTTTGGACTTCTATTACTTTCTTTTCCAATATGGACTAGGGTTTGTGGAGCCTTTTTAAAATTTATTCATTCTTGACACTGCATGTTCCTACTCTACTGTGCAGGATTAGAGTACTGCTTTCTAGAAACCATATTTACATTTTTCACAGTTTCTTTTTCCACTTACACATTCCTCTAGTTCCTCAGAAAGGGAGAGCAAGAATCCTCACATAGCCATGTGTGTCTCTGTGAATGTAAAGTTTTCATGACATTTGAGGTATGAGTTATTTCTAGGGATTTTCAAATGAGATGGCCAGATCAAGACAGCGCATAGTGCAGGCCAGAAGCACAGGTCCTGCCCCGTGCTGAGCAGGTCCAGTGCTGGCAGGTGGGTTTTTGGAGAATAGCTTGGAGTTCTCTTAGAGAATAACCCTGTTGCCACCTAAGTGTTTGGTCTCTAGAGAAGCACCTGACAGGGAAGAGCCTCGTAAGAACCTCAGCTACCACTGCTCCTGTCAGTTTCCATGTTTATTTGTGTTTTGAAGTTCAAGAGTCCAAGCCAGTAATTTACATTTGTGATCTGACAACGTGAGCTGTAATTGCTGCACAAAGGAAAGGATTACATTTTGTGTTCTTTTTATAGCAAAATATATATCACTCCCATAGTAAGTACTGGGCATCATTTCAAGACTGCATAAGGCCATTTATATGTGTATATGTGTATCTCACATGTCAGCTGTGATTTATGTTTTAAAATTATAGACGAGAATTATTTATGTATCAGTAGACTGATGCCAATCTAATTCTGATTCTGCTTCTTTTGTAGCATAGCCTCTTTTTATTTTGGTTAATTTCATTTCCAAATTTAGAAACATTTAGAATTGTGTATTCTATTTTCGGTGTTGTGCAGTACCATTATACTTGTTAAATCATCTTATCCAATGGATGATTGAAATTTTAAAACTGCTCTCTATATTCAGAAGATTTTTAAAAATTACCATTCAATTAAGAACTTCTTTCTTTGATGTTGTCTCTTTGTCTTGTTTTTCCTTTGCGAATCCGTTATGTATGTGCCTTTATGACACTTTCCTCTTCTGTTCGTTTGCTTTCCTAATTGTAGATTTAAAGTCAGTCTCCCAACACCTGTAGCTAATGCTGCATATTACAGAAGGGTATTACAGTATTAGTGTCAAATAATTCTTGTTTTACTTTGATTATTCTTTCTTCAGAGTCTTTAGTTAATGAAATTTATGTATTACATATGTATAATTTTTTCTCAGTAATTTCACTTTTTGTTTTATTTTCAATGATGTTAATGTCATTTCTGCATCTGTTGTTGCTCTTGGTACATTTATTCTTAAAAATTTAAATGACAACCATTTTCAGATAGCCTCAGTCAAGAGTTTTATTTGTTGTTTTATGGGCTGGACTCGTTCCTTAGTAGCTTGTGTGTGAGTAGCTAGCTATACATTTGCTGATTGTAGACTGTTTTCACTAGCTGGCTTCATTTTTTTATGAATTAAGTTTATCAATACATTACAAATGTACAAATGTCTTACTGTAGATGGCCAAAGAACAAACTGAAGCCCTTCAAAATATAACAGCAGGGAGAGCTTTTCTCTGATAGAGTCAGGCTGAACTCCACACAGCCTTGAAAATTTGCTCACTTTCACGAAGAACTTTTGCTTGTAGACCAAAAGGAGGACTGCGACTTTAGGGGAAGGGATGTGCTAAAGTAATCATGAAATAATTCTTTTATCATCTTTCAGTTAACGAGCCCATCTGCTGCCTGACTTCTCATCTCTTCTCTCTGTATTCTGTCCCTATAATTTCTCCCAGACTCACGTGAAAAGTGGATTTTCTAAAAAGATGAATTTCAAGTCTGTTGTAGAAGGCAGTTTGTTGTTTTGTTTCATTGAGTTGAGTATTCGAATTCACTGTTTATGTTCCTAAATTTTGTGTTAAATGCTTTTCATATTCTAATAGCATTGTAAATTTATGTACTTATATATTATTGCATTATTTATGTAGTGTCTTAAGAGACAGTATTTATGATATTCAATTTGCAATTTTGAACTGGAATAATGTATAGAAAATAAAACTGTCAAAATAATTTCTTGTCCACCCTTTTCATCTCATGAAGCACAGATTTCTTAATAGACTTCATTCCATTTAACTTTGAAATATCCTTACTATTCTTAATCTTGTATCCTTAAAAAGTCTTTCTTCCTTTTATTTATGTGCCTACATAGGCACATTTCAAAGATTTATTTGATTGTCAGGACTGTACCCTTCTTAGGTATTATTGCCAATACTATTATGTTTACCTAATATTATTTCTCAGAAAAATTCCAGGATATAGAGCCTGTCATCTAAACTCCATCGACAATAAGAAAGGATATGACAGGAGTTAATTAAAAGGGTGGTGTAATGGTCCATTTTAGTTTGAATTCAGTAAAAGCAGAAGAAATGGATTCAAAATACAGTAATGTATAAACTTAACAGGGCTATAAATTGATCATATGGACTAATTTTTCTAACTTTTAAATTAAGTGAGTATTGCCATTGCTTATGAGGTGCACATTCTGAGGAGCAAAATTCAGGAAGACATTAGAAAATCAGCTTTGATCTTTTGGAGTTTGAATGCCTTGCAGCTCAAATATCTGCATGAATACGTCAGCAGTATTGTATGTGTATTGAGAATTGAAAATCTATTAACAGTATTTGAAATAAGGTTAGGAATGAGTCATATGTGCATCAAACATTGAAGTAAAAGAAAGCACAGACTAAGACAGAGGCACTGATAAATTTTACAATTTAATAGTTCATATAGACTATGGAAACTTAAAAGTTGTAAATAAATTGGAGGAAAAAAGAGAAGAAAAGGAAAAAGAAAACATCAGCTACTCAAGGATCTACATAGAAAGAAATCTTATGGGAAAATGGAAATTAGGCCCTGACAAAAGAGAATTCTTTTGAAAAAAATTGTGATTGAAGGATGGAGCAATGCATTTTCCAAACTTTGTACTCTAGGCCTTGACGTAGGTCTTGGGGCTGTAATGGTGTAAAAGTCCATGGGGGTCAAGAACTATAAATTACAGCACGCAAAAATGGTCATTACACAATTGAATAAATTTAGATACATACCAAAATGAATAAATACAATATGCTGTGAGAGTATATGCACAATTCAGGGATCTTATTATGTCTTGGGGAAGATTAATGCTTAACTGTGATTCAGGTGTGATCAATAAATACTATTTTATCAAATATATGCAGTTTTATAATTCTATAGAACAGTGAATGAAAAAAAGGCAGAAGGAAGCTACCTATAAGCAAGAACTATCGAACAAACTAGTCTTTTTCCTCCAGATTTTAAAAGGAGAAAGAAAAAGCACATTTTTCTAAGTGTCTCAGCAGTACACAGGCAAGCTGCACCTACATAGAGATGCTGAAATGAGATAGAGTAGGAGTGGTAGGGAATCTTCCCACATAAAACTGATACCGGAGTGTATGTCCCCGGCACTCCTCAGTGATTGTCATTTCCGGCACAGTCTCGAGCTCTTGAGTAGTATTTGAATTTATTTGTGGACCTAGTATTAAATACTTGATAACTAGATTTAAATCATACACAGTTTGCTTTAAAAGATAAATTTTGAAAACCTTATAAGGAATGAGAAAGTGACTGCTTTGAATTTTTAAAATGCTAATATCGTTAACAATTGTATTACAAAAGCAAAGTATTCAAATAACTCTGTAAAGGAAGTAAAAATCAAGATATATTCATCATCTTAACTAGATCATTTTCTTCATAACTGCGCTTAAAATTAAGCAACTAACCTACACAATTTTTAAGTGATTTCTGTAGTTTCTTGACCTTTTAGTAGAAAAAGTTTTCAGGGAAAAGATCATCTTGGTAAGTTTCTAAAAGTCAAAAGGAAATCTGCAGGCTATTTTGAAACCGGAAAAGGCCAAAACACTTAAAATTTTGCAACATTGTACTTTTTTCACACTATCAAATTACATTAAAATGGCAATTTCAGAATAAAGTCGCATTAAATTTGTTAGTGTGTGACAAGTTGTTTTTAAATACTAAATAACTGCTTTTTTGTGCTACAGAATGAGAAAAATACTTTATTCCAGATCCACCTGGTATGTGACTGATCAGTTCAGCACGAACTGTCACACACCTAATCACTCATGTTCACATGGACACTCTTAAGACTGGGAAGCAATTTCATATCTTGTTGATTTTTATGATGATTAGATAACTAAGTTTTGGGGTTGTATTTTTTTTGTGTGTGTGTGCATGTGTGTGTTTATGTGTGTTTTTAGGGTGGCCTCAGTTTCCTAGGTTTAAGCAATTCTCTTCCCATCCTCCTTAGTGGCTTGAACTATGGCTTTGTCCCACCACTTCCTGCATTAATAGAAAATATTAACAAACTTTCTAAACTTGGAAATACATTTCATACTTTCTGTTAAAAAAAAATGAATTTTATTAAGAAACCAAAAATTTTTCCTTTAACATTCACATAAGTATTTTAAAATTGAATATATTACAGATTAGAATTTAAAATCATTTCCATCTGAGACTGGGATTTAATAAAATGCCAGATGCATTTCTGTGAAGTAGAGAGAGAAAATAATTTTTGATTTGAGATATTTCCTACCACTTTGTCTTAAAAGCATTTTCTTTTTATTGACATTACATTAAATCCTGAGGGTTCTTTTATTAAAATGAAACATTAAAGAAATTCAGTAGAAAAAGAAAATATATATATTTATAACATATATACATAGTGGTACATAATGGTAATAGTCAATCACGACTGTACACATACATATTTCCTTTGAGAAAAGCACAAATGTTATTCACTTCATATTATAAGTGCCATAGACACACAATTTATTTTAACTGCTGTAGTTGATAATTTAAGCATCAGCAAAGCTGGCATTATGGCCTGCAATTCTAGTCCCAGCACTCAGGAAGCTAAAACAGAAGGACTATTGTCGCAAGTTCTAGGTCAGCCTGGGCTACATAGTAAGTTCAAGACCAGCCTGAACAACATCGCAAGACCCTTAAAAAAACCTAATTTATTTTCTGTAGACAATCATTTTGATAACATGCATCTTACTATGTTTGGTGATTTATTTATTTAGTTAGGTTTTTTTAAGGGCAAAGGATAATCACACATGCTTTGAGAAAATAGAGAAGAGGACAGAAGAGAAAAAATGAAGGATATTGAGGAAACTAAAAATTCCATTCAAAGCTAAAAAAAACTATTGAAACAAAATTGAAGATAGACTTTCAGACTTGAAGACAGGATCACAGCTAGTGATCACAAAAGGATGTCTTAAAAATGATAAAGGATCAGCAAATAATTCAACAGCTGAAATATAATGCAAAGAAAAATACTATAAGACTGATAGGTGTACTGTGATTTTCAATGTATTCATCTTTTCCTTCCTTTGCTAGAATGATTCCTAAGAATTTCATTTTTTTTCCATGTGATTGTGAGGGGGGTTGTTTCCCTAATTTCAGTCTCAGTGTATTTGTTGTTTGTGTACAAGATGCTATTGATTTCTGAGTGTTGACATTCATGCACTGAGGAACAAAAAGGGAGAAATCTCTACAAACCCTGTAGAAATTTAGAATATCATCAATGCCTACTTCAAAAACCTTTATTCTAATAGGAGTGAAAATACAGAAAAATGGACAGATTCCATAGAAACATATGAATTACCAAAGTTGAATCAAAAGATATAAAAATATGAATAATCCAATATCAGTTAATGAAATTGAAAGCATAAAAACTTACTAACAAAGAAAAGCCCTGGTCCTGATGGATTCACAGCTGAAGTCTACAAGAACTTTAGCAAAGATTTAATGCCACTGTTCTTCAAACCCTTTTGAAAATTATAGTACTCTGAAAAAGGAAAGTGAAGAGGATTTCAGAAAATGGAGATATCCCTTGCTCATTGATAGAGAGAACCAACATAGTGAAAATGGTCATACTCTCATAATTGTTATACAAATTTAATACATTAAAATTATACCAATAAAATTTAATTAGCATACCTCAAGAGCTAGAGTAAAGGTGCTAAAATTCATGGGAAACAGAACAGACCTAGAATAGAAAAGCAATCTTGTACAACAATGGCAAGTCAGGGGGATGTTACAATCTGACCTGAAATATGCTACAAAGCTACTGTGATAAAATCAGCATGGTACTGGCAAAAGAAACAGACCTGAGAAACACTGGAACAACTTAGAAGATGCAGACACAACTACAAACACACTCAGCCACCTTAACTTTGACAAAGACTCCAAACATGTTCACTGGAAGAAAGCTTCTTTAATAAATGATGCTGTTCAAACTGGCCCTCTGCATATGGAGGACTAAAATTAGACTCAGGTCTATAGCTGTGAACTAAACTAAAGTCAAAATGCATCAAAGATCTAAGTATTACAACCGAAACACTAAATCTACTGGAAGAGAAAGGAGGTAGAAATCTTGAAGACATAGGAGTAGGCAGAGAGTTCATGAACAAAATCAAACTTCACGAGAAACTCTTCGAAGAATCAACAGCTGGAGTCTTATCTTACTAAAAAGGTTTTTCACATCAAAAGAAATCACCAATAGAGTGAAAAGTCATCTACTACTACCATGTCCCCTCCTATTTCTATATTCCATTTTACCTTAAGGACACAATAAAAAAGTTAACATGAAAAACTACTTTATTCGAAAAAGAAAGACATATAAAAATAATTTACATAGTTAATGTTGTTTTTTACCTTTTGCTTCTTTACTATTACAATATTTAATTCATTCACTTTTAATGTATGATTATTGAATTATTAAAATTGTAATTTACTTATGCATCAGTAATTCTGGCTTTTGATTGACCTAGTAAATGCATAAAAGAGGCAACTATCAAAAAATGTGAGTTAGAAAAACATTTTTCAACATATTAAGTTCATCAATTCTCCTGTAGATTAATCTATTTTCAATTAGTTTTTCATGTATTTGTTTTGCAGCACAGTTCCCAAATAGCTAATTACATCCCATTGTACTGCTAAATTGGTCAAATAGCCAGAAAGTCAAGCTAAATTTGGAAATGAAAACTTGTACATTGACAGTTATTTCACAATTACATTGATTTTATGAAAGAATGAGTGGTTATAGAGATGTTTTCTTTATCAACTTACATTTAAGCCTTAGTAACAAAATCGAAAGGAAAATATAGGGCTGGGGGTTTAGCTCACCGGCAAAGCACCTGCCTGGCAAGCACAAGGTCGTGAGTTCAGTTCCCGGTACCGGAAAACAAACAAACAAACAAAAAAAAACAAAAAAACAAAAAAAAAGAAAGGAAAATATACCATGATTAGAGAGAGGGGTGGGAGCGGAAGCCAACAGACGGAGAAGGCAGTGGAACCTTCCTGTGTGCGAACCAGCGCTCCTCACCCCACGCTGCTGAACTATACATTCCCCAAGTCAGCCAAATGTACAGTTTTGGAAAAGAGAAAATTAAAGAAAATGAACTTTTACCCAAAGGACTACCTTAAAGAGGCTACTTAGAAAATATGGACACACACTGTCTTTTGTCTGTAGATGAAGCCCTGATTTGTAGAAGGCAATCAACTTTTAGAGATGCTGGTTTTCTTTTGTTGTTGTTGTTGTTTTTAAATGCATTAAGATTGAGGAAAATATTAAGATATGAAAAGTGCTAGAAATTAACATTTAAAATGATGCTTTCCATGCTCTACTCTATCATAGAGAGTATTATCATGACTCTCTTGGACTAACTGGAAGTTTTAATCCAAATTTAGAGGAGACCTTTCAACACAGGAAGAATGAGCCATAGACGCTGTCTGTCCAAGCAGGAGGTTATTCACTAACCCAAGCAACCTGACTTAAGAAGCATCTTCAGGGCTGGGGATTTAGCTCAGCGGCAAAGCGCCTGCCTGGCAAGCGCAAGGTCGTGATTTCGGTTCCCGGTACTGGAGAAAAACCAAAAAACAAAAAAAGAAGCATCTTCATAGTTCTTTCCGTTCTTTCATTTTTATTTTCTGAAATGCCCTACTTCTACTTCACATGTATTTGTAGGCATGGTGAAATCCTATTATCACAATTTGTTCTATATGCATGGAAAATTGGTTCTATCAACACTGCTGAGGTTAGGATATATCCATTAAGTGCACTTTAATTAACAGCAAAGTACTTCTAAGATGGCTCTTTAGTTTATGACATAAGTACTTATATGCAGATAGAACTGAAATGTGTGTCAATGTGCAGTTAGTTGCTTCTTTATGAAGCTTCTCTTCTGAGATATAAATAAATGCAGCAGGAGAGTTTTCTGAGTTTACGCTGTTGAGATGCTAAGACTGAGGAATTTTAACTTTGTTAATTTTGAGGACCTTTTGATATTTTTTAAAAGTAGTTTGGTATTCAAGATTCCCCTGAATTATATTATAAAATACTTTTTATGCAGAGTTATATTTATTCCTTGATACAGATATATTCAACTTAATTTGAAATGAATCAGTTGTTCTAGGTTTATCTACATTTAAATTGGTGACTTCATGTGTCAATTTTAAAGTTCACTGAGTGAAAACATTTTAGGTAATTGTGGAAGTTACAGAAAGTGGATTGTTTTGTTTCATTTTGCACTGAGGGAAATGGTTGTAATTGTTTGTTGTATTCAGTAATTGGAAAGAAAGGAGCTGAGTATAGCCAGTAGGCATAAGACTTTCTTACACATAAGATCTATAAGACTATAGAGTTCTGAAATTACTTACAAAATACTGTATGAGTGACATAACTGAATATTTAATTTTAAGTTAAACTTAATTGATTTTGTAAACAGAAACATAGTTACACAGTTTAAGCAACAGAAAGATATACGTGCTGAGGGAATATTCCCGACTCTGTGTAACAGCGGTTATCTCAAATTCTACCAAGACTTCTCACTGGACTTGACAGACCAGAATGTCTACATCCTTGTGCAGCTCCTTACGCACTCATTCCTGTACCTTTACATATTGTGACAGCATTAATTTGTTGTAAAGGACCTTGCATTTAGGCATTAGGTTGATTAATATACTTCCACTTAGACACGAAGTTAAGAAGTCCTTTCCCTAACAATGCTCCATTAGAAATGAACCGTAAACTTAACAGCTCAAATTCATCTGCATTGGTATAAAATTGAAACCAGGTCGGTTTTACCCATCTCCCACCCTTGCTGCACCACAGAACATCTAAGGCTTGTTATTGTGCTCTGAAGGCAGGAGTAAAATATATGTAATCTACGGTGAGCACAGTTGACCAAAATGAGTCACATGCCAAGCCAAAATAAAAATGTGAAGAATCACACTCTACTCTTCATGAAACCAAAGCAAGCTATATGAGGAAGTCCAGTATTAATAACGTGCAGAAGTGCATGAGTTCTGTCATTGTGTGATGAAGGGATGGTGTGAGTATTTGCTAGAAAATGATCTAGACATAACAGGCATTTTACTCACTAAAACTGAGCATTAAACTGAATCATAGTATCTCCAATTCTCATGAAAGAGGCAGGACACTTCCCAGTTAGTTAACATTTGGAGTGCACATAGATATTCAAGGTAGATCATATCTGATGCTGTAAATCTTCAAATATTAAAAAATATAAAGGATATAACATGTTCTATAACTGCATAGGAGGTGGAAGAAAGATTTCTTAAAGATGACCCCACGTAATCCCCAACACCTGTTAATGTATCGCTTCACAAGGCAAAAAGGACTTTGCAGAAATGATGAAGTTAAGCATTTTGAGATGGGGAGATGATTCTGGATCATCTGAGGTTTTCACAGGGATCATCACAATAAAGGAACGGGAGGGAGAGTGTCAGAGAAGTGAGTACAGAGTCGATGCCAAAGTCCCACCAGTGCTGCAGAAAGCCAGGACTCAGCAACCGCGGCCCATCCAGGCTGGGGAAGCCATCGGAATCAATTTCCCTTAACGTCTTTCAGAAAGAACAGAGTTCCGCCTACAGCTCGATTTTAACACGATGAAAATCGCTTTGCATTTGTGAATTTCAAACAAGTAAGATAAATTCATGATTTTTATGTGTCCAGATGAATGCAGTTTATTATAGCACCAATGGGATGCTCATACACACATCAGCCTATTTTTAGATTTGTGTAAAAAAATTAAGCAAAAAAAATGAGATATTTGCCAAGGGAGACTCAAGCAGAACATGGAAAGACAATAGAGTTCAAAAATAGGTACAAAAATTCTACGGCTGTTCAGTGTGTGAGAGAAGGGGTCAACAAGATGACTGGGCAGAGGAAACTCTTGAATAGACAGCATACAAATAACTCATCGTCATAAGCAAAGAAGAAAGAGGGATGACCTTGAACCAACTCTTATGCCTTAGGTAAAGATTAATTTCAAAAATACGTCACAGACATAATTATAAAGCAGAAATGAGAAAGTCCATAAAGCATTTAGGAAAAATATAAAATATAGAAAGAAGTTTCATGAAATGGATTGGAGACACAGTGAATGAAAGAAAAATTTATAAATTAACTGTCATAAAAGTTTAAAATGTGATGTTAAATACAGTCTCAAAGGCAAAAAGGACAAGTTGCACAGAGAAAATATTTAAAATTTTATATTCTTATAAATAACATATAAACGTTACATAAAGATCTCTGAAAACTCTGCATTAAGGAAATAAACAATCCATTTATAAAATAAGCAGTGGATTGAACACACACTTCACCGAAGAGGAACAGACAGACAGTGAAAAACAAAAGAAAAAAAAGGGAGATTCAGCATCACTAACACAGGAATGCAAATGCTAGCTTTCTGGCTTTCTGAGACATACAAAGTCCAACCACCTGGTATAGTTACAAACCCATCACAATGGCCAAAACAACACAAAAGATGCCAAGATGAAATCTAGCAATCCCAGGTGTGGTTAAAGATCGGGAACTACTACAAATATAATACGTAAATGTAGAGGTACAAAATGGTACAGCCAATCTGAAGAGTTTGAAAGTTTATTGCAAAGTTAAAATATTCATTTATTTACCTTAGAAAAAGAAAAAAAAAATGTATTCATACAAACACTTTCCACAACTGTTTGTAGGAATCTATCCATAATAGAAACTGGAAACAATCCAAATGTCCTTCAGTAAGTGAATGGATATTGGCATGTTCTTGTAATCAAATATTGTGCAGAAAATAAAGGGAAGAAACTCTTGATGTTCAGTTCTTGGGGTGAATTGAAAAAGTTGTAAGAGTAAAATAAACACTTATAAAAAGTTATACAGTGTCATAAATATATTTTGATTTTTTTACTTTAAAAAGAAGATTAAAAATAAAACAATTTTAAAACAAGATAATAGGAGAGGAATAATAATAAATAAATTGTGTATTATCATCAAAATAGTTACTCATGGTGCAAGATATAGACATGAGATATTGTCCAAACAAACTAGCCATATAACTATTTTAGCTATCTTATGTGTGTGTGTGTGTGTGTATATATATATATACTGTTTTCCATTTTTCTTTCTTCATTTTCCCTTTCCCCCATCACAGTTTCTCTATCCTTTGGACAGTCTCTTCTCAATTATCCATATCTATGGTACATTTTAGGCTCTATTTACTCATTCAGTTCTCACATTAGTGAGGTGATATGATGTTTACACATGCAGGTCTGATTTATTCCATTTATGAGTATGGTCTCTAGCTATATCCATTTACCTATAAAAGTCTCAAGTTTATCTTTATGCCTGAGTGGTACTCCATTATATTAAGAAAAACCTTTTTATACCTTCCCCAAAATACAATTAGCAAACCTCACAGAACTAGAGAAAACATTCCTAAAATTCATCTGGAACCAGAAGGGTCCTGGAATAGCAAAAGCACTTCTGGGCAACAAAGCCAAGTCAGAGGACATCACCATCCCTGAATGAAAATTATACTACAAAGCTACTGTGATAAAGTCAGTTTGGTATTGGCCAAAAACAAAAACAACAACAAGAACTCAAACAGACCTGAGGGTCAGTGGAACTGATTTTTTTTTTTTTTTTGTACCAGGAATGGATCTCATGACCTTGCGCTTGCCAGATAGGTGCTGTGACACTGAGCCATATCCTCAGCCTGGAAGAGAATATTTTGACATTTTTATGGGACAAAATTTCAGTGGTGAAGCATAGATCAGCGCCCTCAGAGACTAAGGTTGGCTAGGACTTTAAAGCAGGCGGGAGGGAAATGTGGGGAGAGGCTGGAAATACTTGTAGTGACTCACAAACGGACATTTATGCTAAAATTTAGAATTTGTGACTGGCAGTCTCTAAAGCGGTTCCTCCAGACACTCACAATCTTATATAACCCTGTGTCTCTTGAACGGAGGGTGGCCTGCAAGCTGATTATAACTACCACTGTCATCACCAGGTTGTGTAAGACTGGGATTTGTCTTGATAACGCTCTTTGCTCAATCTTGAAGCGAGTTGCTATGTTTGTGCAGTTTACATGGCAGTAAAAAGGGAGAGGGTCCTGGACAGCGGCCGGACAGGAACGGAAGCCCGCAGTGCCGCAGGCTGAGAAAGGGAATCCAGCCCACAGCCATGCAAGCTGCCAAGCGGATTCCCCTGGAGACAAGGTCTAGTGCTGACTGACCCCTCCACGCAGCCTGTGAGAAGAAAGAAGGCGTTGCTCTGAAGGAGACTCCTCACCCTCAGGAGAGGCCGTGAGGTTTACGGCCACAGGGGGCACACTAAGGAAAACTAGTGAAGAATTGGCCATCAGAAGAAAAGCGTCTCTTAAGAGAAAATATAAAAAAAGTTAAAAATTAGTAATGACATATTTTCATAGGATTTAATATTTTATATAATGCTATATATGTATGTAAGCAATCATGTGTCATCATTTTAACCATTTTACATGTATAATTCTATGATATAGTCACACCCACAATGGAAATTTTATAATCCATCCTTAAAACTATCCATGACTTCAAACAGATGCTCTGTAGTAACTAATAATTCCTCTTTTCTTCTGCTAGTCCGTGGCAGCCTCTAATCTACTTGTATTTGCATGAACATGCTTATTTTAGATATTTCATGTAAGCAAAATCACACAATAATTGTCACTTCGTTGCTATTTATTTTACTAAACATAACGCTTCTAAAGTTCATCCACATTAAACCCCGTGTCAGAACTTCTTTTCTTTTCATAGTGAAATATAGTAATATTCCATTACATGCCTACACCAAATTTTATCTCTTTATCTGTTAATGGATACTTAGATTTTTTTTCTACGTTTTGAAATTTTAAATAGTAGTATAATGGCTGTTTACATAAAACATTTGGTTGAGTCTCTGTTGATAGTTATTTTGTTATATAACTGTGGCTATAATTGCAAGATCAAATGGTAATCCTGTTTAACTGATTTGAACTGTCAAACTGTTCTCCAAAATGGTGCAATATTTTTCATTTCCACTAGCAATGCACAATGGCTCCAATTTCTGCATATGTTTGTCAACTACTTTTTATATCTCTTTTTATGCTTACTCTGATACATATGTTATGGTACCTCACTATGCTTTTGATTTAAACTTCTCAAATTACTGATGTTCTTGGGCAGCATTTCATGCGTACTTTGTCCTTCTGTATACCATCTTTAAAGAGATGCATATTTAAATTTGTGTCCCATTCTTCATTTGAAATGTTTGTCTTTTGTTTGCTGAAATTTGAATTTTTAATATATTCTGCACATTAGATTTCTATACGATACATGAATTGTAAATACTTCCTCATATTCTAGAGAATACATTTTCTTTATTGTCTTTTGATATCTAAAATATTTTAAATTTGATCTTGCATAATATTAACTATTTTTCTCACAATTTTGTTTTAGTACAATTTTATTTCATTGTGAAATGTAGGATCATAAAGATGTACCTCTATGTTTTGTCTATGAGTGGAATATGGTAGCTTGTATATTTAGTTATTGATCCAATTTGATTTAAATTGCATTAGTTTGTGAAGAAGGAATTGTCCTTCCTTCTTTTACCTCAATATGATCAGAGGTCTTAAGGCCATCTGTTGAAAGAAAAAATGTTGCTTTCCTATTTAATGAACTAGATCTGTATTAATCATCATATGGACAGAGATATATCGGCCCATTTCTGTGCCATCAGTTTGATTTAGTTGGTGTGTACGTCTGTTTTGCCTCCATAGCACACCGTTCCTATGAGTGTAGGTGTGAGCTGAGAAAGTTGGAAATGTGAGCCTTGCAAACCTATTTTTGAGAGCTGCGTTGCATATTGTGGCCTTCTGAAATTTTGCACAAATTTGAGAGTCCAATTCTGCAAAAGAATTTGTAAAGAATGTGTTAACAGTGTAAGTTTACTCTTGGAATTATTGACATCTTAAGGACGTCAGTTCTTCCCACCTATGGACAGGAAATGTCTTCCCATGTATTTAGGCCATTTTTAATTTCTTGCAACAGTGTTTTGAAATTTTCAGTGAGCAAACCTTTCACCTCTTTTGTTTAACTTATATGTAGTATTTTCTTAGAATTGAAGTAGACTTTTAGAGTTCAGGTGTATTATTTGTTCCCAGTGTACAGAAACATCTGATAGTTGAGTGTTTACCTTGTACCCTTTAGATTTGTTCAATTTTTGCCCCAGCTGTGGCAGACTGAATGCGTATTCTTCAAATTCTGCCTCATGTATGATCATGTCGTATGTGTAAGAGTCCTGCTGTAGAGCCATCTCTCACTTTCACCCTATCCCTGTTTGCCTCACATATTTGGTGTTCTGTATGTCTGTCTGTATGTCTTCCTAATGAATTCAACTTTTCAGTGTCATGTAACACTGGTATTTCTTGTAGCAGTTTTCACTTCAAGTTTTTTTGTTTGTTATTAGAGTGACCATCAGCTCTCTTTTCATTACTTTTTTATTATCTCTTCCCATTTATTTAGTTTCAAACTATGTTTGTCTCTATAATAAGTAATCTTTGGTTGAAAGCTTAAGTTAACACTTATGAGCAAATAATTTTGACAATTTTTGCTTTTGGATAAAAAGTAAAGCATGTATTTATAAATTAATTGTTGAGGAGGAGGAACTCTTTTCTCTGTTTACACCATTGGTTTACTGTCAGGTCTTCATTTTTCCCATCACTGCCCAGTTAGATGACTTTATAATGAACAATTTGATTACCATTTTATTTTCTTTTGTGTGTGATGTTTAAATATCTCCTTTATATTTGCCATAGGATTTATCCTGACATAGTGAAATTTAAACTGATACAAACTTAACTACAATCACAGAAAATCTCTACATTTCCTTTTTATCTGCCCACCTAATTATTATCACAAATCATATCACACGATATTTCTTTTCCAAATATCATAAACTCGTACATGTAATATTGCAGCTCTGCTTTAGATCATGAAGGAAGTTATAATGCAATTAGAAAACCAAATTTCAAAATATGTACTACCTTTTATATTTATGGCTTCAATTTACATTCTAAGGTCCTTTAATTTCAGTGTGAAAGATACTTTTCTGACTTTATGACAAATTTAGTTCTTGTAAATTCCCAAAGCTCTTATTTATCTTGAAATATCATAATAACTGCTTAATTTATAAGGGATATTGTTTCTGGATATAGAATAATTTTTTTTTTAATTACACTGTCACTGGTAGCCTTCTGTCTTCCTTGATTTCTGATGATAAATTGGCTTTTAATATTATTATGTTTTGAGTTGCTCCTGTTCTGCAGCTTCAAGGTTTTGCTTTTTCTACCACTTTGTATGCAGAAATTCGTCTCTTTGATTCCACTGCACTGAAAGCCGATTGTCCTTCCATTTGTAGGGTCATGTCTTGCATCAAACCTGGGAGACTGGAGACCAATATTTCTGCAAGTATTTATCTTTTTCTTTTATCTGTGTATTTTTCATTTGGGATCCCAATAATGTAAATATAGACATGCTTGATGAATTTCACAGACCAGCATGGCTCTAGTTCCTTATTTTCTTTTGCCCCTCTAACTGTAACTTTTCCATTGTTCTAGCTTCAACTTGGTTTTTTCTTTCATCATTTCTTCAAAGTTGCTGCTAAATATTTCAGCTGAACTTTTCACTTTATTTATTAAACTTTTCTTCTCCAGAATTTCTGTTAGGATTTTCTTCATAAATTATGCCTATATTGATATTTTTGTTTCATTCTTATATAATTGTCCTGATTTTCACTGTTTCTCATTTTTTAGATCTTTGAGCAAACTACAGACAATTGTTTAAAGTCTTTGTCACAAAAGGACTGTCTAATTAACATAAAAATTGGCAAAATTCATCAATTTGTTTTTTGTCAATGAGCCATAATTCATTGAGTTTTTGTGTGGTTTGTGACTTCTGCTGTGGTTTTTGTTGCTGTTATCCAAAACTGGACATGTTTGAGTACGATACTGTACTAAGACCGCAGATTAGATCTTCCTTTCCCAAGGGTTAGACTTTTTTGATGATTAGAAGATTGTAGGAGCTCACTGGTTTGGTGATGATTGCAAACTATTTTTACAAAGACTGAATTCCCTGTGAGTTGCAGCCACTGAAATCTCTGATTTTAGTTCATGTTCAGTTACTTTTTTGACAGACATAGCCTCTCAGGAAGATGGTAAAATATTACAATACTAATGACAAAACACAAAATAAAAAAAGGAGGATTAAAACAACAACACATATTTCTCTCATACTTATTTTAGATGATCTGTTTTCTGGGACATTCCTTTGATGCATAAGGAGTGGCAGTGAGACCGGAAAATTAATGCACAGCAAAACTTCATGGAATTTACTAGTCTTTTCTGAGCATACACATGACCATGCCGGTCTATGAAATTCATCAAGCATGTCCATATTTACATTACTGGGATCCCAATTTACTACTCTTTTTCTGGGTGTGTAATTAACTTTTTAAATTCCCAACAATGGCTGGTGGGGGAGAAAGTTCTAATTTCTCCAAGAATCTTCCCGTTCTTTGCTTTGCAGGTTTTTGGGCAACGGTTAATATTTATCTTCATCCAACTCTTTTGCTGCCAGTTTAGTGATCACTTCTGTCCTGAGATCCAATGTAGGCAAAGCAAACTTGCCCAGCTCAATTCATGCTGTTAGGTAGCTTTTAAACACATATTTATAGAATACACAATGACGTGTACAGACCTGCTCATTCCAGAATAAAAGACCAGAATTTCACATGAGAAACGTGGTTTGCAAACCTTCGAAGGCTCCTACCATGGACTTTGCTGTAATTTTCTGATGATTTTCCCAAGTTCAGAGACTTTTTATTTCTGAAATTTTTGCTACACATTTAGCTTTTATATTTTTGATCTGCCTAACACATCATTTTTTCTCTGCTGTTCCTCCATGCCTTGGACCACATTGCTTTGCTACCAAAAAAAAAAAAAAAAAAAAAAAAAAAAGCCTGGGGGTGATAATTTAGAAAGAAAATACCCTTACTTAGCTTACAATGCAGCAGTCCCACACACTAGTGAGGGCCTCAGGGCAGACGACCCAAGACTGGAAGACCTGTGAGGGAAAGAAAGAGGCTCCACGCTGGGAAAGGCAGCAGAAGGGCAGTTAGCTAAGGAAGCCAAAACTCAGACTCTCCTGAATTTAACACAGTCCCCTGAAACCCACTCTATTCTCAGAAAACATCTCTATGCTTCTAGACAGAACCCTCAGATATCTCCTAAGCTCCCCTCATCTGCATGCCACTACACTGGGGAGTTAAACGTCAATATGAACTGTTGCGGAGACAAACAGCATGTGTCAGACCAGAGCACACCCCAACATTCTTTTATCATTTTCAAGAAGAAACAGCGATGTTACACACCATGATTCACTTATAATAAGATATTTTGGCACGTTGATGACTTCAAGGAGAGACCAGCAAGACTGCTGTACTTAACACAATAGCAAATATCCTTGTCTTCACGCACCTACCCCAGCTCTCTCCACCTTTCTTTCCTGTGGTGACGTAGAACGGCTTCCCTTCACCTGTACAAAGCAGCAAATTACAGTTCATAAAAAATTATGAAATTTTATTACTCTGCATGTGCAGTTACTAAATCATTAGTCCTGGTGTTTAATGAAGCAAAAATTGACAAACATTCACCTATTTTTTTTAAAATAAGAACTGTGAAGGCTGTTCTGATAAATATAAAAGATGATGTTAAATATCTTACCTAAAACTTTCTGGTAGGACTAAATATATTAGCATCAACTATATATTCATTAAGAAAATACTGTTCATAGGATAATGGTACATTTTAATTTAATTTGTATATTTCCATGTTTTTATTCAGTTGAAATTTTTTTTTAATTCTATTTTTGACCCAAACAAAAAGAAAAGCAGTATGTTGAGTTCTTCTACTGAAAATCACTTGGATTACTACTGCTAAAAGTATCAAAAGGGCAGGTGCAGTAGCATGATTTCAATAGAAAAAATAAAAATAGATCCTAAGCCTTTGTGACAGATGTCAAGCATGATGACAACTGTTAAAAGAAAAATCATTTTCCCGGTCCTGTGCAGGGAGATAGCTTGTAAGACGGAAGATGTATCTCTCTATCTGTGTTTTTGGCAGATCATTTCCGCTGAACAGTGCAGGCAAGGTACTTCAGACGGAGCAGAGGACTCTAGATATTTTCATCTTCTCAGGACGCAAAGGTGCAGTGAAACGTCAGACAGTGCGAGGACGAAATCTAAGCTGCTAAGTGCTCTTCATGTGGTTTTAAACTCAAATATTAATATGCAAATCATTTCTCTCTTAAAACTTCTGAGAATTATCTTGTGGTAAATAAATAAGCCACCAAAGACTGAGTGATATGTAATAAATGTATTGTAAATAATTACTAAATTAATATATGATACCCCACTAACATTAGTTTATAATATATAATTTATATTAGTTTTTCTTGTCATCTGAAATGAAACCATCCACTGGTGAAATAATTATTAAATTATTCAATAAAAAGTTAATTTTAATTACACAAATACTATGTGTATGCTCATGAAATTTTAAAATACTATCGTGAGAATAAATTTGACAATATATTCTAACTAAATTTGGGCCTCTTTTTTCCCTACTTATACATTTCCCCCACTTATACAAATATTTACATACTAACAAGTATAGTACATGATAAAATACAGGATAACTTTTATCTGATATAATGTTTTAAAATATAAGAATTCCTCTTAACACATTTTCATAATAATGCGCACACAGCTGCACAATTTCGCATAGTACAGTTCAATGAGAGCTTATTTTTTTCTCACATTAGTAAGGAAAGGCAGACCTGGAAGCTGCATCCCCGTGTTTACCAGCCTCCGGTTCCCGCAGCCTTCGGTTCCCGCCTCAGGGCCCAGGCCCCACAACCGTCCCAACAGGCGGACTCTGCGCTTGTCTCCAGCTACCGGCTGACATTACGGATAACAGGATATTAGGACGCTGAGGAAAGGACGTGCAAAACACTGCAACAGCAACAAAGGCAGCCGCCTGCTCGGAGAAGAGTGCTAAGGATGAACTGACGCAGTTGACACTTTGACCCTAAAATTCTGGTCTCCAGAATCTAAAGAAAATAGAATTAACCCAGTCGAACTGCCAGTCCTCTTCAACAAACACAAGAAATAATTTAAAAATTTTGACTAAAATGAAACATTCAACGGATGGAACAGAATACATATAGTGAAGTGAACATATACTAAAAGGATTTATAATAAGTCTCAGTCCCATGACAGTCAAAGGTCTTTGTCAAAGATTATAATTAATACGTACAAAGCTACCAAAGGCATGATATAATATTGGAATAGGAAGATAAAATGAAATAAAATGTCATTTTACAGTTTATTTTTTACTTTATGGAAAAAATAGAACAATATTCATAATAGACTAATAGGAGAATAGCAGTAGTTGGTATATTGCTCACTGCTATCTTTAAAGTGGTTACTCAGAATACCACTTATAGGCATAACAATTTCTCTAACTGATATTAATGAGCACAAACCTTCCTTTAATTGAACTAAGAGTCACTAGTAGTATAACTAACTAGCAGTTTTCCTTTCCCCTTCCTTTCCACTTTCCTCCATTCTAATTCCTATTTCCTTTTGAAGAATTTCTTCCCATTTCACTATATCTATTGTACATTTTAGACCTTTTACACTATTTCAGTTTCTCACACCAGGGTGACAGATGTTTACACATGTGAGTCTGATTTATTTCCTTTATGAGTATTGTCTTAAGTTGCATCCATTTACCTATAAAAGTCTCAAGTTTATCCTTCTATATGGCTGAATAGTACTCCACTGTATTGAAAGACCATGTCCTCTTTATCCATTATTTGGTTGATGGGCATTTGGGTTGTTTCCAAGATGTAGCTATTACAAACTGTGCTGCTATAAACATGAGTGCACACATATTGCTGTGGTATGACTTTTTTAATGCTTCTGGTTTAATGGGACCTCTCATCTTGGATTTCTGAGGAATCTCCATGCTGATTTCCAGGGTGGTGCAACAAGTTTCTTGATTCTATGGCTGAGACTTAAATACAGGTGATCCATATTATAGATGCTGTAGTAATGCTTATACAGTAAGTGCAAAGGTGTCATGAAAGCTAACCATAACTAACAATGATAGTCTGAATATGGTGGGATAAATTTCGTGTTACATTCTTTATACAGAGCTTCTTTAATGCAAACTGTAACACTTAAATGTACTTACCAAAAATTGCATTGCTCCTATTTTCAGTAAAATTCTGTCTGTATTGAGTATAAAATGTCTTATTTCATAAACAAAACGGAGAATATTAGAATAGACTTTAGACATTTTCCCGTCATGGAACATTACTGCATCTGAACACGCGTGTTCCCTGCCCCCTATTTTTCTGTAGGCTGCTTCTGGACATTCCATTCGTCATGGGCATAGTCATTTCTGTGACAGTAAAAACACTTTGTACATTTTCACCATAGAAACAACAGGATCCTGTAATACAATCTTTCTCTGACATCCACTGCATTCCGCACTGTCTCCATAATGCCTAGAAAGGGTTTTCCACGCGCACAGCTTCTAGTAGTTTGGTTCTTACTGCACGCCCCCCTGTCATACTGACGGTTGTTGTTCCCGCCAGCGCAGTGTGTCACCATGTACTGGCTGCCCCGCGGGGGAGCTATGTACACCCCTCAAAGACGCAGTTATTCAGTTATTCAGCGTTCAACACCATAACAGTCAAGGGAGGTGCGGCCGTGAACTAGATAGACCAAGCTCCTGTTTCTGAAAAGGACAGAGGGTAAGTGCAGGGCGAATCACAGCAACACACCTTTGCGGTAATCAATCCAGTCCGTGAGGGCAGGAAAGCACTTCGTGGAGAAAAGCATTAAGCTAATGACCCAATCTCTGCCTTAGGACCCAGCACGGCTCAGCACTGCCACACGAGGGCCAAGCCTCAAGGTGAGTTTCAATTGAGACAACACAATGGTTACTATTTTATTATTGCTAATAGAACTTAAGTAGCAGGAAAAATGAGGACTATCTGACTGCAACTGACTACGCTCTGTAGACCCTTCACGGAGGAGTCACACGGAAGCATGAAAGAAATGCGGACTACCGGGCACCATAACAAATGTCCAAGGTCAAAATGCATTTTTCAAATTTCCCCCATTGGTTTAAATGGACATTAAAGTTTAACAAGCACTAAACGACAGAAGAGACCTACTTAGAGAATATATAATACATCCCACATATATTGAGCATCACTGTTTAATGATTAATCTAATTGCTTCAGTAATATCTTTGCTTAGTGTTACTTCCGTAGCTGGCATTTTAAATTCCTCTGTTAGTTAACATAACACTTAGCTGTAGGGATCACAAAATCCAGAAGCAGAGACATACACTCTTAGTGCTATTCCTTCAGCAGCTCAACAGCATCACCACTATTTCACTGATTATTTTAAATATTTACTAATGTAAAGGATGCATTGTGCCTTCAAGCAGGGAAAAAAAGAAAAGGAATTTGCCAGACCAAGCTTTTGTTTTAATCAGACAGTGGAAGCTTCCCCCAGAGCATCCCCATCCGCAAACATATCTTATTTATTATACACTATAAGTGAGTAATTTGGCTACAGTGAGCTGCAAGGAAAAATGGAGAAGTAGTTATACAGCTCTCCAGGCAGCAGAGACGAAAGTAATGAGAGAAGATGATTAGAAGTGTCTTTGGAGCAGAAAACTAGCTGTGGCAACTACAATATCACAGAGTGAGCTTTTAAACTTCCAATCAATAATTATAATAATCACACCTGCTACAACTATCAACAGCACTTTCAATAGCTCCATGGTTATTAGGATCATTGCCGTTGTAGTCTCAGTACAGAATCTAAGGAAATGCTGAGTGTCTCCCATGTGTATCCAATGCTTTAGGTAATTTCTGGAAGTTAAATCACATGGCATGGGCACAAACACTATGTAAACCTGCATGCACTCCATGTTTAAAGTAAAAAAAAAGGGAAAATATTCGTGGTGGCCAAACCCTGCCTTGCTGTTTCTGAACAAGTACGCTGATATGGTTTGAGTTATTTATGAAATGATTCAAAGGACAAAATGTGCTGATGGACGTGTCCAGCTGAAAGCAGCAGAGACCCTCAGCCTGACAGAATGCCAGGCCAGTGCTTGGATCCTACCCTCGAAGGGAACCAGGTGCGCCGCACCTGGACGCCGAAGCAGAGCCGTCCCAAGTGTCTGCTGGTCCAAGCTGTGTGCTTGCGCTAACACACCCTGAATTTTAAAAATATATTCTGACATACTTCATTTTTATAATACCTGCTGAGAATTTTACTCAAAAGTATTTTGTTCCTTATTTTAAAAATAGATCAGCACTGACCACAAAATGACTCTATCAGAGCTCACCGTGTCTTTTCTGCCCAGAGTATTAATCTCCAGAAATGTTGGGTTTAAAAATGAACTCAGAAGTTGGGACGCTGAATGTTTCTGTGTCGGGCACACATAAAATACTTTTCTACAATCAGAAGCTGTCACAGGGACTTTGTTTAGAAATGTATCATTTCAGTGGATTTGCTTTAATTCACACTGAAAAATAATACATCTACTGAAGTGTGGGTACATACCTGAGAATGAAATTAGTCAGTTAAACAGTTGTAATGCTGATGGTGAAGCACACAAGTGAGCATTTGGTGGCTTCTTCTTGTCTCCACAGTTCTTTCACTAAAATGAGATTTTAGCAGACCATTCTATTATTACTTTCAGATAGCAAGTCATTGAAGTAAACCTGTCAGTTTTACTTTTGTCCTAACTAGGAACAAGTTTATTTTCCGTATGAGCATTTATACCATCTAAATTTCAAATCTTCCTCTAAATTTCTAACTCACTTATTCTCATTGTGTAAATCCCTGTCATTATTTACATTTACCTAACACAAAGAAGAAAGGAAATATTTTTCAAAGCAAGGAACTTTTATTGCCTTAGGCAAGTGTAAGCCATTACAATGGTGAAAATAAAAGTCAAGAAAATTAATGCTTAAGTTGCTACCAGTATCTTTTTTAAAGGAAGTTATTCCCAGAAAACAGAAAGAAATTATCATTCTTGTATATGGAATATAATTTAAGAAACTGAATAGTACTCCTAGTTGTCTATGACTTCATAACTTTCTTTAAATTGTTGAATTCCAGGCAGTCATTATGCCTACCCAGGCTAAATATCAACAGTATATATTATTAAACCTAAGTAAAATCAGGATGATTAACCAGTTTTTGTCATGTCTCATATAGGAAGTTAATTATTCTTACCAAAGCTTGAAATAATAATCCTACTTTCGATTGCATCTGTATTTACAATGTGACACTAAACGTTTCTCATTAACAGCATTCAATAATCGTAGACATTCTTAGCTTTAGGACTGGAGAGTTTCAGAGAGCAGTAGTCACGGCTACCATATATACAGGGCTATTTCTAAACCAAGAGAGTGAGCACTCTTGGACCAGGAAGAAAGCAATGCTAAATTAACACTTCAAACAAAAAGTTTATTGTACAAGTTATTAAATTGGTATTTCAGCTAATGATTTCTACAGGTGTTTAGCTTCTCAAGAGAGCTTGTATACTTATGAATGACTATAAAGGCAACATATAACAGGTTTGCAACATGTACCAATTTTGCTCATGAATGTTATTTGAACATGTGTAGAACAAGTAAACAGCATGCTAAGAGAGTAAACTGGGGGTGATTTGTACTACAAGCAGCAGTTCAGAGGAAGCACTGTCAATAGACAATAAAAAAGCAATCATAAACTTACTGAATTTCATTTTGTACGTTTCTACATTGTCAGTCAGCATTGTCAAATGTAAACAGCATCAGTGATGAAGTATCTGCCCACAAAATATGGACAACTTCTAATCCTTACTTTGGTAAATCACTGAAGAAGTCATTAAACTGGGTACCAAGGTACCACTGTAGTACTATTATAATCAAAATAACCTTATCTACTTATGTCTTTTAAATTATTACTATTTTACTCCGGTAGTCAGTGTGCGTTTTTTAACTTGGAAAATATTTGATGAAAAAGTAACACAGGATTACAGTAAAAGTAGAAAGTATAGAGAAAGAAATGAAAATTCACAAAATATCTTCTCACACGTCAGTGAGGCAAGCACACACTTTCAGATGTAATGTACTTCTACATATGACACAGAACGTTCAAAGCATGGATAGTGTTTTATAAGTGGTGTTCCCCAGAAAGTAACTACAGTGGTGTCTTGGTTCATGAACGTAATTCATTCTAGGATTCCAGGGAACACGGCTGCTTTAGCATTCAGGTGGCAAGATGGCCACGGCAGTTTTCCTCACCAGACGCACAGTTAGTGAAAGGAAGAAAAATTTTGCCAATTTCTTCTGTTCAGGAACTGCACTGTTTGTAAAAAGAAGTGTTTGCGCACAGAGAGGCTATTGTATACATAACAGTGTTCAGCAAAGAGCACTATTTCCCAATAGTGTATTTCACAATTACATTGAATTGTTTTATATTATTGTTATAAATGTGAAATTCATATATTATACTAGTTATTAAAATACTATAAATATAAATGGTTCTATGTATTTATAGAAAAATTTGATACACTCATTTATATTTTTTTAATAGAAATTACTTGGGAACAATTTTCATAATAAAGGACATGTCATCAATTTTATGTATTTTTTAGAGTCAATTCATATCAACATTGAATTTCTACAGGATTTGCCAGGAACTGTAAAAAAAGATTTGAAGGAAAAAATGAATTCATTAATTTTGTAAAGTAAGCAACAAAATGAAATAAATAATTATCTTAGAGCTAGCATTGTTGGGCTGGCTATATAGCTCAGCAGCACAAGTGCCTGCCTGGCAAACGCAAGGTCCTGAGTTTGATTTCTGGTACCAAAAAAAAAAAAAAAAAAGAGATAGCATTTTCAGGTTAGTAGCGTGATTACACCTGATATTTTTAAAATTGTCTTTCTACTGTCTGTGTATCTTATCTTACTTTATAAGAAATTCTAAGTAAACATAATTGTCCAAAATTGGACCAAACATATAATTTCATTACACAGGGGAAATATAAGCAATATTTTTAAATTATTCAAGTAATTATAATGAAAATATAAAAGTAATATAAAATATATATAATACATATGAATATCTATAGAAAAATATGTGTCCACATTTGTGTTGTTTTTAAAATTAATTTTATTGGTACACTCTTGTTTTACATAAAAATCACATTCATTATAGGGAATCTGCAGGTGTACATAATATATCTTTATTCATTTTTTCCCTATTCTCCTCCCCCTCCTCAAATTTTCTTCCCGTTTATTTACAAAAACTTTGTTTCCATTTTTTCCTTCTACTCTCTTTTTTCTTCCCCTCTTTCCCTTCCTCCCACCCTGTCCTTTGTTCCCCTTTCCATTTTGATCAAGATGAGAAAATGTTGATTTCTTTAGTATATATTTAATATGAATTTTAGTATGTTTGATTTATTGTGTAGTATAATCTACAAAAGTATGATCGACCATACAATACTAAGATTTATGTTGTCCCAGGATGTGTATATTTTAAAGCTATTATATAAAATTGTTATCAGAAGATTGTCCTAGTATATGAATATCTTAAAAATTTTTAACAAACATATCAGTGGGGTGGATATCACTGCTGTGTTTAGTGCACACCTTCTTCTTCTCCCTGGTGCTAATGCTCTGGGAGACTTGCATGTTCAGGGGAATGCCTCTTTAAGGTAATGAACTGCTGATAAGGCAGTAACACATTGAGTTGCAGAGGCGTGATGATAGTTATCCACTTAGAATAGTAACATGTTTATCTCCTAGATTTTGGTTGGATTAATAAGTCATATTGAATTCTGATAGCAAGGGGAATGGAAAAATAATGTAGGTGGAAGCAAAATTTTAACTCATGGATATATGTCTTTTTATACCAATTGATTTCTTTTTAACACAGAAACTCAATTTATTGACCTTCAAACCTAACAAAACTAAGAGGTGTGAGCAAGTATTTTACAAGATCATGACCTTGTAAACGCTGTGATATTCACTGAGGTAAAACTAGATTATTTCACAAATTTGCCTGTCACCCTCACTTAGGGACCATGCTAGTCTTCCTTGATTATTTCAGTGTGAGTGTATGTGTTGGTGATTGAAGCAGTTTTCCAAAAACAGTCTCAAAGAAAGAAGTCCTGTCAATGTACAAAATAAACATAATATGGTCATAGGATTGACCCAGAATTAACTGGCTCATTTCTCTGCCATTGATGTCTGTGTCTTATCTGGTATTTTTTATCCTTTCAATCTTGATTAGATCTGAGGACCTCTGAAAGAGACATCACACCTGACTCTGCCTCAGAAATAGTACTGTTAAATGTCTGTCCATACCCAAGAAGAAGGGTGAATAAAATAAGAACACCTGGGAAGGCAAATGGACACATATATTTTCTGAATGGTAAGAAATAGATTAAAGAAGCCATGCCAAATTACTTTCCACTGACCCATGACTTTGTTCAACCCATAAAATGGAATCTATCTTCTTTTCCTTGTTCCTGACTGTGTCTCTGACATCTGCTTGGATTATTTTTCTGCTCCCAACATTCTGGTATGCTTTTTCCATGTATCTTTATTCTTGGACATGGAATCCAGGCGTTTATCTTCCCCTACATAATGAATAACTTTTTGTCATTTCTATATAGGTTGTTTCCTACCAAAAGTCTTAACTTTCTACATCTTTATTTTATCCATGTATCCAATGTACATATTAGTCAGAGCATCTAGGTCATAATTGCTCAACCTTGGCATTATTAGAGATTTTGGAACAAACAAATTTTCTTTTGAAAATGTTTTTCCAAGCACTGAAAATAACTGGTAGTATCCCCATCTTGCACTTACTAGCATACCAGTAGATCTCACCAAGTTTTGCAGCAAAACTGACCCAGACTTTGGCAAAAGGCACCATATTAGACATAACAGTTTCGGTTTAGAGTTATTGATTTAGACCTGCTTGTCTACTGCATTTATTGTCTTGAAACCTATTCATTCTCTCTTTAAAGCATCCTCCTTTTGAAAGCAAACATCACTATGTCTGACTCAACTCTTTACTGTCAAACATATTTCAGGATAACACTCTAGAACCAGCTGATGTAAGTTTTCTCTAGATATTACATTAACCTAAAATGATATCATCCTCAAATGGCACTGGATATTGAAGGTCCACAGTTAATTGATCCTGAGGAAATGCTGTGACCAAGGTCTGCTGCCTCCCACAAGGCCAGCACCTTACCTGGCAGGGGCTTCATCCAACCCTCTGCCGATGTGGGGATACAAGGCTTGGCTGGGTTTCTGTGGCTGTCTCCTGTCATGCAGAAGAGGCCATCGCAATTTCTAAATGTCCGCATTATTGGCTCACAGCTGTCCGAAACGCACCAGGTCCACTGTCTTCCCCTGGGTGACTGTGCTCTGTAACTCTCAGAGCTATTGTTTTCAAGTGCAGCCTTTATTGAACCTCTTAACACACCTGTGAGGATTCCAGCCTTTATGGAAGAAAACTGAAAGTGTGAGTTCCTTTTTTGTGCCCCAAAAATAAAAAGTAGAAAATACTCCACCAATTGTGGTATCTATAGGGAGATAAAAGGACCTTCTTAAAAACAATGTTTTTAAACTGGAAAGATATTGCAGTTTTAAATTTAAGAATGAAAATATCAGTGATTGCAAGAGAATTTTCTTTAGATGCACAGTAAGTTAAAATTGTTCCTTAATAGTTTAAGAATAATGATATTTAATATATTAGCACGAATTGTTTTTCATTCCACCAGTCAAATAAGTATATTTTAATCAAAACATGGTCCAGCCAGAATTCTTGAGTCTGACAAAAAATACATTAGTATACATTATGATTACAAAATAATTACATATTATGAAATAATACATTAATATAATTAAAGGGATAAACTATTTAAGTTTTACAAATATCGTTAATATCTCCACTACTAAATTGTGTCTTTTTGAGACAGAGTCTCGCTATATAGTTTAGGCTGACCTTGAGCTCACCTTGTAGCCCATGCTGGCCTTGAACTCACAATGATCCTCCTGCCTCAGCCTCCAGAGTGCTGGGGTTACAGGTGTGTGCCACCACACCCTTCTCCTACTACCAAATTCTATATACCTTAGTTATGATCACAAGTCAGTCTCATTTCACCTATAATATGAAATTCTGTATTTGTATTATCTATGTATTTTTTATTCTTTAGAGTCAATTTTCTGGTAGTGTTGATATTTATACATATACATTGCTTCTTCTTAAATTTCAAAATACATTTTTAATGAAAAAAATCCCTTACTATCCTACTAGTGCTAAGCAATAAAATTAACAGTAACACACCAGAAAAAATACAAAACAAGATAAAATGTATGGAGTTGGGGATTATAAATATAGTACAATTTCACTATCAAGTATTTTGATAATTACATGAATTCACATTTGCAGTTGTTCAAAAAGTGTGCACATCTGCACAGCTACACCAATGAAAGTGAATTACATATATTTGCTGATGCTGCACTCGTATAAATGATATTACTTTTAATTAAAATGTTTTAAAACCGGTTTGTACTACATAAAAATATTGTAAATATTTATGGGGTGCCATGTGGTGTTTATATACATGTGTGCAGTGTGCAATGTTTAAATAAAGGAAACATATCTATGTCCCGAAATATTTATCACTTTCACGAAAAGTTTGAAAACTCTTCCGCTTCTTTAATGGCACGGCGTATCGTTATCGTGCGGTTGTCCTGGCGCGCGGTACCCAGCAGTCGGCCTGCGACGCTCTCCCACCTTCGTCAGCGCCCGCGGACCGTGTTCTCCTCGCAGGGTCTCTGCGTCCCCGCTTCGCAGCTCGCACACGTGAGCGGCGCAGGCCGTGCTGGGCGTCCTGGTCTTGGTCTGTTGCACTTAATACGCGTATGCCCAGGTCCACCCGCTGCGCCTCAGTGCAGGATTTCATTCTCTGCGTGTGTGACCATTGTTCCACGGCGCTTGTGGACGTCATTTTCTGTCAGTCTTCCGTGATGCACATCAGGCTGTTTCCATGTTTGCTGTTGTGAATGACGCTGTAAGGAAAGCGGGGTGTCCATGTCTCCTTGATATTCTTATTTCACTTTCTGTGGATGTGCACCCTACAGTAGAATTGATGGGTCATAGGGTACTTTTATCTTAAGCTTTTGAGGAACCTCATTCCATTTCCAGGCTGCTTGCGCTGAGTCACGCTGTCATCCAGTGTGCGAGGGTCCCCTTTCCTCCGCGTGCTCGCAGCACTCCTTACCCTTAGTCTTCCCAGAAATCGCCATTCGTACTAGGATGAAGGGAAGTGGGATCTCGTTATTTGTATGCTCATGCTTGCAACAACTTGCATTTCCTTCTGTGCCGCACGCGTCCATTTATGCCGCACGGAACCGATTCATGCGCGCGTACGAGGAGCTCACCCCTGCTGATTATCGTCGCCTGCGCCCAAGAAAATCCAACAGAAGGACAAAGCAGATTATGGAGAAAACAGGGCAGGAGACTTGGTGGAAATACTCCTCCGCCCCTTTAGAAACTGGAGTTATGGAAACAGCTGTTGTTCAGGCCGTTAATTACCTACACAGGACGGGAAAAGCGGCTTCCTGGAAAGAGACGGAGTGGTAGGTCTCCTCTCTGATGCAGAGAGCTCTGTTTTGGCACTGTCTGGTTTCGGCCTTCTGAATCTACTCCCGCGCTCACACCTCCTCACGAGCCCCCAACACGTGCGTGAATGCACACACACACACACACATACACACGCCGAAGAGACCGTCCTCGCTGGCGGCTGTGCGCACCGTTCGCTGCATTCCCGTCGCTGGAGGGATCCCTGGTGGAAGGGGGTTCTCCGCCCTCCGCGAGCCTGCGTGGATTTCTCCCAAGTTCCTCTTCCCGCCGCCGCACCGCTTTCTCTTTCGCACACACACCCCGCTCCGTGTGCGGTCTCACTCCTGCTGCTGTTCTGTTTTCCTCCCTCGCAGACACCTGAAGCCCGCACTTCACACCTGTAAACAGTTTTGTTTTGTTTGTGGTGCCGGGGATCGAACTCACCACCTTGCGCTTGCCAAGCAGGCGCTTAGGCCTCTGAGCTATATCCGCACACCTGTAAATGTGTTCTTCGACCACTGCTCTTTCCTGCTCGGACCGCCTTCCCTCCCCTTTTACAGTTCCCAACCGCGCGGGCCTCCTGCTCGCTCAGCTCCTGTGCAGACCGTGCGCTCCGGCTCCCCGCGCCTGATGTCCTCCGCCCCGCGGGCCTGCTCGCGCGGCTCTACCCTGAGATCTCACGCACGCCGTTCACGTCACTCTCACTCTCAGGCCCTGCTCCTTCTCTGGCTGTCTTGCCCCTGCCCCCATTTGCTGTCCACGGGAAGAAATCAGGCCTCGGAGCCGGAGCGGCACGGCCTGCTCTCTGGAGCGGGGACGTGCTCTGGCATTTTAACCAGCTGGTGGACGCAGCACACATTTGGGGAAAAGGGAGGATTCCTTTAAGGCTTGAAGGCTATAACTGATTTGCTTGTTTGGTTTTTGTTTGTCCGTTCTTGGTACCAGGAATCCAACTCAGGATATAACTTAGTTTTACAGCCTTCTGCAGGGCATACAGCAATCAGGCTAATAATAAATAATATTACTGCTTCCAATGCATCTTTTTTTCAGTGTATAAGTCTCTTGGAACCCAAACAAAGATACATTTATATTATGTCTATGGCCTCATTTATAGGTAATATATATATATATATGATCTAAATAAACATTAAATAGAGAGGAAACAAACATGGAGCAAAATCTATAAAACATCCTTTCATTAAGGAAAAATGAAAAGAATTTCCTCTGAATATTTTATGGACTCATTTTTTCTTACTATAAAATACTGAGTGATGCTATCATTTTAACTATATCAACATATGCCTATGTTCCTGATAGTAAATTGCTTCCTCAGATGTCCAGTTTCACGCTTTATAATTTTCTAAAGTCAAGCTACTTTTCTTGTTCTATGGCAACGATGAAGAAATGTTTTATTGCATTGTCTGTCAGTGGATCAGAAGTGTGTCATGAGAGTATCTGTCTAACTCATAACACTTAAAAACAAAGGCGTGAGGAAACTTTGCAGCTGCTTAGCCGGAAAGATGAAAGCCAAAGAAGTTGGAGGTTGAGGGTGGTACAGTACTCTTCCTGTTGCAGTTAATAGAAAGTAGCTTTTATGATCAATTTTATTTTACTCCCATCATGCATGTGTAGTAATTTAGGATGACTTTGTCAAAGTTTTTAAAAATAAATAAGTTTTTAAGGTATGAAAAATACGTATCTCAGGTTTTTTGTATTTGTGTCAGCATCCAATATGGAGGATCTTTCATAGGATCAAGTTTTTATTTATTCTTGGTCATCATTTTCAGTCATTTTAGTCAACACATTTCAGGAAAACACAACTTGATAATGAATGACCGCTGGACCAGTTGCTTGAACTTTATTCAGTAGCTTAATTATGCATTTTTTGCAGTCGTTTTGTTTTTTCCTGTAGTCTGAGGTTTAAAGTGAGACTAAAGAAATAAAGTGGAATGAAGTACATGCTATATTTTAAAGGGTTGACAATCTACACAATTAGTTGTTATGTTTCGAGAAGAAAGAAGCAATATGAAGATATTTAGCAAAATCTGTACTTTGCTACATTTTTATTATATGGCTTTTTGTCATAAAAATTGGTTGAGATGACTTGTATTAAATCACTCCAGACATATTTCTTGTTTGTCTCTAGTATGTTGAGTAAACGAAAATGAAAGATGTTTCAAACTTCAAAAGTTCATTTTACCAAGACTCCTAATTTATGGTGGCTATAAAATGAAGATATTATAACTGACCAAGGTAGCAGTTATATAGCAGCAATTCCGGATGTTTTTAATATACCAAAAATTCTCACAAATTTGATTAACAATTCATACTGACTGCCCTTAATAATTTGGCTGATGTTCTGAAATGTGTAATAGTTGTTATCTTAGATTTCAGTAAGGATAACAGAGCCATGTTTCAATAGGTTCTTGTATAGTTGTCTACAAAAAGGCATATTTGCAGATACTGGACTCCGTCTTAACCAGTGCATACCAAAATGTGAAAGAAGTCTTTTCTGTCTGCTCTTGTGATTGGAAATTTCTGAAAATAAAAATGTTATAGACGTGGAATGCCACAAATGAATTTTTTTTAAAAAAGAACCTAGTATATAATACTAGAAGAGCTCTGCATATCAACATTATATATGCAACTTTTAAAATATGGAAACTTCCTTTTGATAAATCTGATCAGTCTAGTCAGGGATGACAATGTTCAGACTGACTTTCTGGTTAGCTGACAGTTTATTATGTATCTCCCTCTCACAGTTCCAAATTTACTTTTCCCAAATTTTTGTGCCTTTGTCTTATTTTATTAATCTTCTTTGTGCCTTTGTTGAATAAAATTATGTATATATATTCTTCATTGCTCAAGGTACAAGGTTAATATCAGCTGGTCTGTGTCAGATCTGATTATATCTCTAGTGATGTTCTAACATCATGGTACTAACTTTGGTCAAAACTACATGAAATAAATGAAGTAATGATTAATTAGACTTGCATTAAAAGTGGACAGAGATCAAAACACCAGTTGAGCATCAAAAGACCAGTTGAGCAAGCTCATCAACTTTCTTCTTAGAAAATATGCACCTTTGTGTCTTTTGCATTGCATCCATTACAGTGTTTTGGTTCCTCTGCTACTGAGCATGGTCAAGCAATGCAGCCAGATGATGATAACTACATGACTACAAAGGTCTCAGAATCTCCTGCTTGTACCGGATGGTAGCTCTGCTGAGACCCATGTCTTCTGTATGTTTTCTGACAATTAAATGGCCAACAACATCTTGTGTAATTAACTGTAATCTTGAGCCTCTCTTCTAGTTGTCTGTGTTTTGTTTCTCTGGCCAACTGAATTTACAAGAGCATAACTTTTGGAATCTTTTCAGTCATTTCATTGGACTGCTTCTGTAATAGTTTCCTGCTCTATTTAAATCACATTTGCAGGACCACTACTGTAAGTATTTGAGTCTTTCTTACCTCAAAAACAACTCATATTTTCTGAGCTATATTGCTGTTTGCAATTTTTCCATGATAAATCCCTCAGACCTGTCTGAAGTCAAAACCTATCAAAGGAGATTTTCTATTCTGCAGAGCCTGTTAGCATATATAGTGATCTTCGTCTCCAAACCAGGAGATTTCAAGAAAGGATTGAAAGAGTCCGAGGGGCCTAATTGCAAAATAGCTGAGGGATGAGGCTCACGGGCTTTGCTGCAGTTCATCTGGCAGCACCAGCAAAATCTTCATCACAAGTGGTTTAACATTGCCATTTAATGTAAAGCATGTCATGATCTCAGAAATTTCTCTTCTTTGTGCCTTAGAAAATTTCAAAGACAGTGATAAATACACCAACAGATGGATGTCAATGGAACAGACCAACTCTCCTATAGTCACAACTTTTTCCCAATTAGCTACGACCTTGGCTAAGGTAACATATTTATTTGCCAAAACAACTGCTGTCCTGTCAGAGACATGACTGAGTCTATGCTAACTGAAGGTAGCCCTCTGCAGTTTTGAGTCTGTGACTTTCACTAGAATGTACACTTGTTTTACATGTTATAAGTCTGTCATACCACCAAATAACCTTTGAAGGGAAAACTATGATTTTAAGAAAGACACACATTAAATGGTGGTAGAAAACTATGTTGGAGCCTTCTGGACAAGACTTTTCTATGGAGAAAGATACTTTCTTCATGAGAAAGAAAACTGAGAGAAAACAATGACTTTTCCCTATGGATAGCTGTCAGACCTGTACAAGCTCTAAACGTTTTCAGCACCTCCTCCTGTCCAAAGGGGCTGGGTGACACTGTTATATTTTAGGATACTGCAAGCTTTTTCGGTGACATTATTGAGTCACTATGCATGGCAGGGCTTAGCATCCCTATTTTTCTCTGTTAAGGAGTGCATAACCAGGACTAGCTGATCTAAAAGAATTGAATTTGAAGCTTTCTGTACAGTGCGTAGAAAAACACGTCATGAGCTGAAATGTCATGATAAAATCATTTCATTCAATTACTGCAGTATTACATTTCTGTGCCAATGAATCACTCTGTAAAATTTACTCATAAATTAAACAAGGTCAGTTTGAGATGTATTGTGAACCTAGAAATTTACAGGAAAAATAGCAACAGAAAACCATATTTATTTTTGCCAGGTAGATTTCAATGTCAAACCATTACAGAAGTTTTGGTATATTTAGGAAAAAATCTTTCATCAAGAGCTATCTTAGTTTGCACTAGAATAAGGAGGTCAAAAAGTCCCAGTGTCCCTTTCGGCTGACTGTCACTGTAAAGAAGACTGACATGACAAAGAAAGAGGCTTTCTGGTTTCAATAACAGATAAACATTTCTTTTCAAAATTTGCCAATTTAGAATAGTGTACTATAATTCTCTACGTTTTGCATGAAGTAATTTTCTAACATGACATTTTCACTTACTAGTTTCACAGAATATTTGGTTTTAAACTCTGTGTCTGACATCTAAAAGACATGTTCTACCCAATTGTTTTTCTACGATTGTCATTCAAACTTAACGATCTCACAAGAAATTGATGAGAGATTCAGCTTATTCTAAAACTGTGGATTTGTCATTTGTATACATTTCCTTTTTCTATGCTTATCTTTCCTAGAAGTGGATACAGGAAATCTTTTGTAATATTACTTCAGCATCAAAATTCTACTGTTTACCTCCATGATCCATGCTTCGTCTCTGCAATTGCTGCCTGACTTCCACGCAAGCTCATTTTCTACAGACATTTTAACCATGAAATCTAGGAATGCTTGGTGTCATTAGCCACTCCAGACCCTAATTAGTGTGTCTGGATTTTACTGTATTTAGAATATTAGTAATCATGGCATATCTACTATTTAATAGGTCTTAGTCCTAAATATCTTATGTATTATATTACAGGACAATTTTTCCTGTATTGAACATATTGAAAAAAGCTGGAACAAACACATTTACAGTAATTCCTTAACTAAAATATCATGTTCTTAATACTACCTGGACCTTCCTTGGTTAACGCAGTTTTAAGAAAATCTATACCCTTGAATCCCCTTGGAGATCTCTACTGCTCTTTCAAATTCCAGGGAAATACATACATTTGAAGCTTTCTAGGTAATTATAGTGATACATTTTCTGCCCTCTTGTAGCTCATTTTTAATAAAGTTGGACAAGTACAGACAATGCTAACAATAAAATAATAATTATGATTTAATGAAGACTTTCTAAAGCACACAAAACAGTATTTTACTTTAAAGGAAGTATTACTATACACATGCAATTATTATATCTGTAAGTCATAGAATTGCCTTTCCAGCTCAGATCTGTTGATGTTTAAGAACCTTGCACGGTGCCTATGTTTCACTCCATATGGGGAAGTAGTCTGAAAATCTGTTTCATATCTGGATAATTTTAAACAGTCTAAAAGAAATCCAAGCCTTCAAAGAGAAATTGTATCCACTGCTATTTATTGTAAGTGCCTAGGCTAAGGCCTAGAAGATAGCTTATACTTAATAAATGAATGAAAGGACAGTATAATTGATTCTAGTACTGCCAGAGAAATTATTGAGTGCTCCATTCCTGGGAGTTCATTTCAAAAGAGAACACTCATGGAAACATTGAATCTAATATCAAAATATAAATATTATCTTGTTATTCATTTCATGATATGAAATTCTAAATTAATGCATAACGTGGAAGCCATACTTACAGGCAATTTCTGACCACAAAATTTTAAAATTGCTACTGAGATTAATAATTATTCTAACACAAAACTAGATGAGAAAAAATGTTGCAAATAAGCATGCTTCATAATGTGAAACTGAGTTCTTAGCTATTTATTTTCCTGACATTTTTCAAAGAAAAAAAAGTTTCAAAACAGTATATACATCCCAATTTGTGAATTGCCTTCTAGCTGAATATTTTCTCCTGAAACTTCACATCTCCAAATAGAGTTTCTCCCTGTGCACCAATGTGGAGAAATTTGCACTATGGCATTTTACAGCTGTCGAATTCCACCCATGGGATCTGATTTAGCAGTTTACACAACCAAAATTTACTACCGGCTCTAGGACACTTGCCATCTTTAGAATTTTTTAAAAACGAAGAGTAAGAATTACTCCATTTGGAAAAATCTTTTTAGAGGTTATATTACAGATACAAAAAAGAAACATTTAAGCTTTTAAAATATACTAAAATCAAATGTATGGAGCAAAGTTTTTTAAATTTAATGAAAAAGCTCATAAAATATTAAAGATATTTTTATATTGTATTTTTCTGTACAGGAAAAATAAGCACTTAGCTCCCTGAAAGATGATCCAATGTGTAAATTATAAGAGGTACTATATGAAGAATCAAATAACAACAAAAAGTTAGACAGAAAGCCAGCTTAAAGAATTTAAAATGTCATGAAAATATACGCACACAAAATCACTTTTTAAATACATTCAGGAGGAAGGGTTGCAAAAATGGGATATCCACTGCAAGAACAAATAGTAATTCTGCCACTGACTATCCAAAATTTTTTCAAGTTTGTAATGAGTTTTTACAGTCTGGCTTAGGAGGTGTCTTGGTCAATTTCTTTGTTGTTGGGAGAACATGCCCAACACCTGCAACTAAAGGGAGTTTCGGTCTATGTTGGCTGGCTGTAAGGAAGGTGGCACTGCAGGGGGGCATGCAGATAAAAAGCTGTGCACCTCCAGGCTGTGTGACAGCCAGGAGAAGAGAGCATGTGGCAATGCCAAAGAGACACTGCTCCACATCACACCCAGCGTGCCGCCTCTGCTGAAAACACCCTGTCTCCTCAATGAAGCCAGCCATATTGCCTCCAGGATCTCAGTACCTTTCAAAATCCTCACCTATGACCACAGGAGGCATTGGGGGACATGCAAGTATAAACCATAATATTCATTACCTTTCCCCGAAGACTCAAGTGCATCTCTTTATCCAAGTGAATTTAGTCCAACACTAGCAGTTCCCAAGTCTGAACATTTCCAGCATTTCTGAAAAGTCCAAGTCCAAAATCTCTTCTGAGACTTAACACCAACTCTTCGTTGTGATCTCCTGCAAAAGTCAAGAGAAATTCAAGAGTGGTGCAAAGCGGTGGCACAAGGTAAGCGTTCGCACTTTAGAAAGGAGGCTTGTGGGGAAAGAACCCAACCGGATGAAAACAAAACTGAAAGCCGTCAGGGCAAGCATCAAACCCTGTAGTTCCACATCCAGCTTCTGAGGCAAGACGTGGCCCAGTGTAATCTCCGAATGGCTCCTGCGGGCCGGCCCCTGCTGCATTGCCATTGGTGGCAAGCCTCAGGACTTCTCTCTTGGGCTGACTTTGCTCACTCTCGTGGCTTTCCTCAAGTGCTCCACCTCCCTGGCTTTTGCAGCTCTCTGCGGTCTCCACTGCACTTCATTCTAACAGCTTCACTCACTAGCTTTTCAGTTTCACTCACTAGCTTTTCAAATCCTTTTTTCTGATATCTAGTGGGAAGTCTTCCTGACCCCTAAATTTTGCAAGCTACATGTGTGTAAAAGCATCATAAGGATGACACCAGAGTCTGCCACCAGCTCAAGGTACAGCTGTGCCCCCTTGTGTCATGGCTGCAGAGGTCTCTGAATGCACAGACGGCTGAGCACTGTGAGCAGAATCTCAGGGAACAAATTTTCTGGTGGGTCCATTTCATGTGAGGGGTCCCGGGCATCTCTTTGCAAAGCAAAGTATTTCACTTTTGCAATTTTGAGCATGCAGAAGACGGGTTTTTGCAGTTTCCTTGCATGTCCTCAAGCCATTTTTCTACTAACCAGTGATAAAGACTTTAATTTCCTTTTAGTGATTATCTTCTCAGTAACCAAGATCTCCTCCATGCCAAGTGTCCTTCCTTTTTAAGAAAACTGAAAACTTTTCAAAGTGTCTTTTTGCTCCTGATTTTCAGTGTAATTCCACCTAAAAGGAGCAAATGGTATCCATTCTGAGCCTGAATATCAGCTCACCTTAAAATTTCACTTGCCAGATTAATTCATCTGTTGGTTTAATTCCAGTCCCCTGCAAAGTCTGAGGACATATAAAATGTAGTCAAATTCTCAGCATGAGGCTAATACACACTGCATGAGTTCCAGCTGACCCGATTCACTGCTGTGAGCTGCAGTGAGGGTCTCCAATCAAAGTCTGGTTACAGTACCATCGGCTTCTTTTAGAGGGCATGTCCAAATAGTTTCAAATTTTTCTACAAGATGTTTCCACAGGCTTCTGACCCACATAGTTAGGCAGCATCTCTCTAAGAACCTCACGGCTTATACCAAGTCAGTTTTTTTCCTTTTTCTTTTTGTACAGACAAAATAAGTGACATCTGCAACTTAAAGGAGAGAGGGTGATTTTGGCTCATGGATATAGTGAATAGTAGACAGGTTCTGGGCAGAAAGCTGTGCTGGAAGAGGCCTTGTGGAGGAAAAGCCAGTAGGTTTAGGGTGTGCAGGAAGCAGAGAGGGAGGGAGGAGCAAAGAAGGGGTTAAACCCCTAATTCACACCCCAGTGACCCTCTGCTTGCAACCAGAACCCCCCGAACAATGAGTCAACCAAGCCACCCAAGCCCAAACCCCTTCCAAAAGCCCTACTGATTGAGGCTCTTGGAGGTTACTCACTGATAACTGGAAAGGGATTTTAAGATGAAGTCATCCTTAGTAAGCCATAATATTCATAAATGCAGCGAACTTGCATCAAACTATAGCATAATGACAACGTATTAAAATCACAGTGGCCTGAAGTAAATTCTCTGATAAAATTCTCTGATAAAAATTCAGTGCTGATTTTTTTTTTCCTGTTTCTTTTGTCTGGTACATTTTGTAGCAAAATGAAACTGAACATATCTTATTTTGAAGATTCTAAAATGTATTCTAGGACATCTTTCCAGAGTAGAGAGGGCCTGCCTAGGCTGGCTGTCCCTTATTTTTATGCTGTGAGGAAATAATAGCAGGGCAGATGTCCTTTTTGCCCTTAGCCAGCACCCCATTCGGTCATATCTCTGGTCAAACTTCCCGTCCACATCCCTTTAGCCAGCAGAGAGGCCTAGCAGTCCATCCTGCTGGTGACATAGGCAGAACCTACCTTCATCAGTTAATGTAAACATCTCTTTACAATATGAACACAAATCTAATAACTGTCAGATATTTGAATAGAAATACAAAAAAAAAAACCAAACTGTACTGGAATCCACATTCTCTCCCTTGCCAGTAACCACTTTAATGATTAAATTGACCGTGTAAATTCTCAAGTTCAATCTCTCTAATCCTGACCTTTATCTAAATTCTTATGTGCACAGATATTTACCTCTTGGAAGTATCTCCTTTCTCTAATAAAGAATTGCTTTTCCTTCCTCAGTTACGTTAGTCCCTTATACAAACATGCTTAGTATATGTCACTGCAAACAAAAGTATCTATCTTTCATGCAGAGGTTGAGCTCCAATTTAGAACCGTACGGGCTGAGATGCTTGCTTGCTTTCTCTTCTGGGGACACCCAGCCAATCAGCCTTTGCCAAAGGTCAACAATTAGCTCCACATCTCCAGACCCAGAAGTTAATTTGAACATGGAGACTGAGAACACTGTAGCCAGGCAGCAGAAAATGAACCCGTTTCCCCTGACAGCACTCACCATTTCTGTGAATGCGGCCTCCTTTTGGAACTTGTACTTAACACATTTACTGTTCAGTAAATGGAAATGCACGTATATGTGAGTAGATCACGTATGATAACAAAAATGCCATCTATAAAACTGTCAGCACACTGATGCAACAGAACACTCTTCAGTAGATGCCTCCAACTGATATTTTGGAAAAGAATATGATTATTTTGGAGAAGTGTAAGTTTCATACTACAAAGAGGAGAATGGGCAAAAATAATGCTTAAATAATATTAATAAAGACACTAAGTAACGGATGAAGTAAGCAAAGTCTAAGTGGATAAAATATTTAATTTGTAAAAGGCCTGGTTTAATACCCTACATTCACTAGAAGGAAGGTGTGTGAAGCTAGAACAAGGTGGCAACGCTTCGTGTCAGGAAGGCGGGCGCCCCTCCAGGTGAAGCAGAAGGGCGACCCCGAGAGCGTGGCACGAGGCCACGTGCCATTCCCCTTCAGGGTGTTAAATATTACAGGCTTCATGTTCACACGCCTAACAGTAACTCTGAGGTTTGATCAATGTGGGTATGTGACAGTTTCTGTCTAAAATGATTTCCGTTCTCTTTTCACTAAAAAATAAATATTGACTTCCTTTCCTTGTATTTCAGAGTTTGACCTTGCTGTCAGTCCTGTGTGGGCTGTTTATTTTTATGAATATCATGCATAAACGGCCAAACTAAAGACTCTCTGAAGACTATAACAAGCCTTCGTCTTTTCTGTTGGGTTGCATTATAAGGCCGAGAATTGCTGGGCAATGTCCATTCAGTTGGGAGATGATCCTTGCCTAACCTACAGAGAATAATAACAGTAAATATTTCCATGATATTCTATAATGCCACGTAATTTGCACATGTAGCACTTGGATGTTCCCTTTAGAAGACACAATCATTCTGTTAAAAGAATCATTCAGAGAAAGGTCTCTCCTTTCTCTGCACTCGAGTTCCGGTGTCAGCCACGCCTGGTGCCACGCTTTGGGTTCACACTGCCTCCGTTCATGTGCACTTGGTGGGTGCTCTGTCCTGAGAGTGGGAACTGCGCCCCACCACTCCAGCAGCTTCCTTCGTCGTCCTGAAAACCCGTCCTTATTATTATGTTTTATGTATCTTCCAGTGATTGTTAAATAAGTTAGCTAATAAAGGTGTTCATAAAATAGAATTTTTTCTTTTACATCCTTTACAATCCAGGATATCTTTGCTCTTTCTATTTGTGGTTCTTTTTACTATAAAAGTTACTCATCTTTGCTACCTTCGTGAATACAACACTCTAACTCTTGATGACTGACCCTGATTTACAAGGATTCAGATCATTTTACACATCAGGGGCCACGAGCACCAATGAGGCAGAAGACAGATACAGAACTCTAGCTGAGGGCACCATTCCTGACAAACGAGGATATTAGTCACCGCACAATGGTAAAGTCCACCTTCACAGGCACAATGGAACTTACTGTCAGATGTCCAAGGCAGTGTCAGAGATGTCACGTATTTGCTTCTCCACTGAAGCCAGCAGTCACAAGAGGGGCTCTTTGTTAATCTTACCTCTTCTTCCTCCCACATCCTTGCTACCCTGTATCTTCTAAACTCTTCTGTTATGTTTCACCTGCTTACTCCTCTCATAATAAGTATCTTCTGTTTGTGTATGCAGGTATGCCTTCATTAGAAATACCGGTTTTTATTTTGGGCTTAGTGTTATTATTTAAGGTTGATTTCTAGTGTGATATTTAGCAAAATTAAGATATCAATATATTAACTTTTCATTTTTTTCCTTTAGTGTACCAAATGTCTCCACTGAGGAATCACAATTTTGAGATGGCTTGAGCCAACTGGAAAAGTTGCTGAAATTTAGGTATTAACCCTTTAAAGCCAAGCCCCCGATCACCTGAAGATGTAGGTGCTGTTACACGATAGTTGGTTAGGACAGAGAAATCCATTTTGGAGGCGTTTGTTAATTCCATGTTATTTGATTTTGATGATATACAGCGGAGCTCAGCAGCCAGGTGGGAGAACAGCAAAGTCTAATATTCCTCAGAGCTAAGGGTCTGTGGCCACCGTACTAGACTAGCAGAGGCGCTAGCTGAGAGTCAGTTATAAAGGCCACGGAGGCAAAGGCAGACATTCATGGTGACCTCAAGATGGGTTTCCATGACAGATGCTCTAATTATAGAACTAATTCTGTTCCCTAAATTCTCTCTGGAAAGAAAGAATGCCCATCAAGAAATCAGTCAGTACTCCCAGAACATTTTATTTTAGAAACGTCCAGGCACTGAACAGGTATCATTGGTACTGTGATACACTCTTAGATCTCCCATGGTAATTCTCTAGATTTATTTCACCTGATACTACAGCTTCCAGGCTCATCACCATAAGCTGTTACACCACTTTTGGAATTTTCCTCGGCTGAAGAGGAATATTTCACTTTTATGTGTGCTCCATCCCTTGGCCTGTGCTCAAGGCTGCCTGATAGGCACGGTCAATGTGGAAAATTCTCCTGTTAGGGCTCAGCACAACTCTTCTGAATTTACTTTAATGTGCGAGAAACCTACAAGGATAAAATACGGGTCTGGACTACACTTTATCTCTCCTGTCAGGTTTCTCTGATTTTTATTAGCTCGTCATAAAATTTAACCTGAGAAAATCTAGTGTAAATATCCACTGTAGTGATAATCATTTTAAATGTAAGTAAGTTTAACCTTGTAGCTATTAGGAACCATTTTCTACTTCTTTCATAAGACTATTTTTCTATTACTGCTTTAAAAGAAAGAAACACTGGAATAGAAATTAGTCTTTTACAGCTGTCTTTTCTTTAGTTAGTGTAATAACAGCATTCAATAAAAGGGTACATTTGTTTTATGTAGGATTATGCTACACTGAGGAAAAGAAAGATTCGTTCTTAAGTCTGACATCGTTATAGCTGTCATGGCAGTGTGTGCGTAAGAAAGGCGGGGAGAGACGTCAGTCAGGGATGGCTTAGGCAGGCAATCGCAGTGCAGGGAGAGCAAAGGGTGACTCACAGTGAGGTCACCTGTCAGCTGAGGCGAGGGAGAGGCCTGCATTGGCTCCCCTAAGTTAATGGATACAAAGAAATGTGTTCTTCAGCTAAGTGGGAAACCTCATCAGCGGGCCAAGGATAGTAGATACAGATACTTGAAAGTAATGGAAATAACAAGCTAATCTCTAGGGGAAACTTTACAACTTAATCAAATGCTATAGTTTGAGTAACATTTTAAGGAGTAAAACAACAATATTTTCAACAAAGTATTATAAACACCCTTCTTTATTAAAATGTAGTATACCTTCAACATAAAAAATAATATAAATGAAAAATAGTTAAAACGAATAATTTGATAAAGTAGATATTATCTAGACACATAAAGATGTGACTAATGAGATTACAATAAAAATGATTTGAATAAAATACATTGATTCTATACATTATTTGTATACATTATTTGTATAATTTCATTTTAGAGTAATAGAAAATAGATGTTCATATATTTCTGTGAAAATTGTTTTTTCCTACAAAAAGAACTCATATTTTGCTATATTCCATGTTCGGCAAAATTCACTGGTTTATATAAAATTCTCTGGTCTATATAATAAAAGAGTCAAAGAAGCTTTCTAAAAAGAAGAGGTATAAAAATGGAGGCAGTGAAGAATTTTGCCCAGAAAAACAGTGTTAGAATCTGGAGCTGCGGTAGACGGTCATAATCACAGGCTATTAGAGGTGTAATGGCCCTTGGAGATAGTCTTGTCCAAAGCACTCAATGTTTCTGTTAGGCCTAAAGAGTGATTTTCAAGGTTGAGCAATTACTAAGTGAAAAGAAGAAAACCAAAATTCTTATCTTTGCTTCCCAGCCCTATTCGCTGGGCTGAAATAATTTAAAGCTCAAAATTGTTCCAATTGTTTTGAGAAGTTTGTAGAAGTTTCTGTGAGACTCCTATGTTCCTATCTCACATGAGAAGCACGTGTTTTACTGCATTTTCCTTTTCAATAGAATGTGCTTTGCAGTAGAAATGCAGAAGGTGCCCGCCCACCTCTTCTAAGGCCCAAGCGTTATCTACCTCTAGCTTCAGACACTTTTGTATGTTCTTAGACTTTTAAAGCCCTGTTGTGAAACACCGTCAGTACCACTCCTCTCCCCCACGCTTTTTTCAAGAACGTCATCTGCACAGTGATGCTGGAGAGTTTTTTCTAGGTATATTTTCCTGGTTTATTGAATCTTCACAACATTGATAAATGAGAATATTAAAGTTATTTATAAAGGCATTTACTTTACTAGGATTCTAATTAAAACTTCTTTCTTGTATAAATTTTAAGCTGAAGTTATATGAAAAATGTAAGAAATACTTTCTTAGCCTCAGGGGGCTAGAAATAAATAGAAGAATATTCCAATCACCACACCTTTTATTAAAGGTCTGAAGAACATGTGTACATAACCTCATTCAAGAACCCTTCAGACATTTAGTTGTTTGTTTATAAAATTTTAGAGTCTATTCATACAACTAGTAATTGGAAGCACTTAATAAATTATAAAATACATTTCTATGTAGGAATGTTAACATATTTAATTTTTTAATTTGATTAACTTTATTGGCACAATTTAGGTGCACAATGGTCACATTCATTACAGGGAATTTGTACCTGTACATGGTATAACTTGATAAAAAGACTTAAAAATTTACAGTAATCAGTACATGCAGAACTTATGAGAGATTTCTATTTACTTACACATATCCATTTATTTAATCCTTCTTTGATTTTCTTTTCAGTTTTATTTCGGAAAGGCATATTGCCTTGGAGTTGGTGACAATAGCTCCCAATCTCTGTATAGCCACCCTTGGCCATATAGTTATGTATGAGTTAACAAGACTGAACAAAAGGGTATGCAACTTCAGAGTCGTGTGTTTAAAAAGTAAGTTGCCTCTACTTTCTCCTTCCTGCATTTGCTCTCAACAAAAGGGGGAGAGAAACCCTCGTAAAAATCTTTTTGCACGGTTACACAATATCTTAAGGTTGACAGACATTCCTGCAATCGGAAACCAGTAGGGGTAGAAAGGAAAGTGGATAATAACATTTTAAAAAACGTTTTTCAAGCAAGGAATGAATCTCGAGTGTTATATTTCAAGAAGGGAAAGACTCTTGCATTTAATTTTAGGAACAGGTAAATACTATAAAACCATACGTATTTTATTTAAGTGGAATGGATGATTATCAGTTTGGAAGTGAGTGGGGTAAAAGGAAAGAAGGGGTTGAAGCCATCGATTCGTACGCTGTGTATAGCTGATTCCATGGTTCCGGGAGCAATTCCAGCGGGAAAGCCGGGGACTCTCCACTGACAAGGAGAATCTAAATGGTGGGAAAGAGACCCAAACCCTGCAATTAGAGGCGTTGCGGGAACGTTGATTTACGGGGTTTCTTAGCTCAGGAACTTGGTAAACGTCCTCTGCGGGGCTCTGTTTTCCAGCGTAGGCGCTCAGAGCGGCTTTCTGCTTCAAAAAGACCCAGGGGCTCGAAACTGTTCAGTCGGGATCTTTCAGCCAAACGCAGTGAACGTCGTTTTGCAGTTTCCTCCTGTCTCACCTGTGGGAATGTTGCTTTTAAGTTTAGGTAAAGACGTTGTCACTTGGAGGACTTCAGATAGCATCAGTGAAAGTCTGCTAAGACTTATTCTCAAACTGGGCGTGGTGGCTCACGCCTGCAATCCCAGCACTCTGGAGGCTGAGGCAGGAGGATCATTTTGAGTTCAAGACCAGCTTGGGTTACAAAGTGAGCTCAAGACCAGCCTGAACTGCACAGTGAGACCCTGTGTCAAAAAGCCAAAAAGAAAAAAAGACTTATTTTCAGAAGGAAAAGAACTGATTTATAAGTTTCCTTTCAGTTCTGAGTCACGCTGCGAATCACTGTGTACGCCAGGTCTGCGGCTTCCCTTGGCGCGCTTGCTTCCCTAATCACTCGTACAGAGCAGCTTCAGGAGATGTGAGTCCGTACCTCTAACTCAAAATGCTTTAAAGTTTGCACGCCAGATTATCAAGGTAAAATCTGTGATTTTCTACATTTTAAATTACAATGAATCATTAATATCTGGGAAACCTTCAGACTGATTTTAAATGTACTAAAGAACACATTCAATGTAATAAAAAGAGGAACAGGTATACTTCAAAAAGGAGACAAAAGAGGAAGATGGTGGGCTTTTCGTACTGCTAGGTTCTACTGAAAACGGAGCAAGAGAGTGTGTCTACAAGTTGTGATAAAATATTGTGGTGAGAGGGCTGGGGATTTACCTCAGCGGCACAGTGCCTGCCTGGCAAGCGCAAGGTCATGAGTTCGATTCCCTGTACCGAAACAAAACAAAACAAAACAAAACAAAAAAAAAAGGAAAAGAATATATTACGGTGAATGTGTAACTTCAAAATAGAGTAAAAGGCAGATGACTGTTAATCCCCCTCAGAATACTTGTACCTGTTTCAGAGACACTTATTCTGCTGTTCTTGTCTTTTTCTCAAGCAGTTCTGGAAGTCCTCTTTCCTGAGTGTCTTTAGATTTGCTGCTCTGGCTGCCTTGGTGTCCTGAATTTATTCAAAATGTTTACTGTAATAGTCATTTTGACTTTGTGGAAGAGCCAGAAATTCTGTGGCACCAGATCCAGTGCAAAAGTTGGATGAGGACACTCCGAAATGTCAGTAATCACCCGCTGTTCCGTGGGGCGCACTTGGAAACTGCATTCACTATGTCTTACTATGCCTCAGAAACACATTCACTAAGGAAGGCTTCTAGAACTGCTTTGGAAAGTGACCGGAACGATGAAATAAGTGAACTGTACCACTGGGGCAGGTTCTGAGGGGGATTAATGGCAACTTTCTGCTACTGTAACGATTTTTTATATATAAACATTGACTGTATATTTTGCTCATCTCTTGCATATCCCTTGATTTTGAAACTTAGATGATGTTGAGGCCATGTTTTTAATAAAAGTAATATAAATTTCAAAAGAGTGAACTAAAAAATTTCTAGCAAATTTTCAAAATTCTTATTGGAATTAAAAGTTTGCCAAAGCAAAACTTAGCTAGCATAAAGCATTGTAAATTTTATTCTTAACATGTAGTATTGTTACTTTTAGTGTTATTATTATCATGCTACCCTCAATTCACATAACACTGAAGATTTTAAAAGTGATATTCCCCTATGTTTGAATCAGTGTTTCACTTGTGAAGGGTTATGATTGGGGTTCCATAACTTTTAAAGACTTGTGAAAAGTGTGTCTTCTAAGGAAGTGGATCCCCAGCTCACCATCCAGAGGAGAACTGGATGCATGGGATTTTCTCTCCTCTCCCCAGGTCTCTTGTCCAGTCCTCACCCATCATGCTCTGTTTGGGAGAGTATTTGGAGATAGGTCAGACTCTGCAGCTCTCCCCACCCCACACGTGACTCGCACGGCTTCCGTCACCCCACTTGTCCACGCCTTCTCCTAAGAAACTCTTTTCCTGACTACCGAGGCTGGGAACACTCTCTGGGGTTGGTCTTAGGGACTCAGTAACACTGTCTTCCTGTACTCTTCATTCTGAGATGCCTTAAGTTTCTCAAATTAATTTTTGTCACCCCACATAAAATATAGTGAACTGAAACCCCTCAGTGTGTCATGTGTTTTCGATTAGGAACTCGGTTAATTCCATAAGTACTGAAAACAGTTTACAGTTCAGAGCCACAGAGAGTCTCAGATGGGAGCAGGTTTCCTTGAGAACATGCGATGCAGTGCAAGCCCTAAATGAGTGCTCCCCTCTTCTCTTAGCTGGAATCACAGAGGGAATGTTGGAGGTGTAGCAAGTGTGTGTTCTGTTACACTGTCTCTGAGCTCGCAATATTTCCTCCTTTCTAGGGAATAAAAACAATCCTAGTTTTCTAAGTAGAGTAGGGTTTAATGGAATTGAAGAGACAGAATCTCATTCTGAGTATGACAACTGTGAGACTGTGGAGGTAAGATGTATTTATTTTCTTTTTTAAGTTTCAAATTTATAATTTTAAGATATATATATATACCTTCATGTCTATCTATATATTAGTTATGCTCATGTCTACCAGTATATCTATATCATATATATGTATACATAGAGAGAGAGAGAGAGACTCACTAAAATGTACAAGGCTAATTTTATGCACAGGATCAGGAGGAGCTGCCTCCTATTCTTAAAATTAAACAATAACCAGAAGCCATACAATATGCCTGAGCAAAATGGCCATGTCTGTGAAACTGTTTAAAACCTGAATAATGCTCACCTGATAACCCTTATCACATCCTTAATTTACATATCTGAGTATGATAAACTTAAGACAGGTCTGAGAGAATAACTGAATTGTCAGTATCTTTGGGTAGTAAAACTATTGACAGCTATGATTCCAGATATACTATCATGAATATCACAATTGATACATTACCTATTTTGTCTCTGTTGAATTATCAAAGGATTTCAATTTAATTCAAGAAAGACACTCTCCCTGTATTAGTTCCAGTAACTGGTGTTGATTATAAGAAGAAAAGTGAAGGTCTGTATGGTTGTGCTTGGAACTCAGGGAATCACATAAACTGTTGATCCATTTTGTTTATCCCAGTGTAGCATACCAAGGGAAAAGTCCCAAGGTACTAAAGACAGACTGAGAGTAAGAGGAAGGTGGGATGATGGTGACAGTGCTCAGTGATTATCATTTTAAACTTCAAGGAAAAGAATAGAAAAGGGGATTGCAACACTGATTATTAATACCTCAAATGCTTTCCTGTTTCTCTGCGTAAAATTCAGTGGTCATTTTTGGCTTAAATAACCAAGAAAAGAAAGGGCAGTAGGATGTCTCTATTTCAACGGCAGTCTTGATTTCGTTTTCCCCCTCCATCCCTGCATAAGCAGCATGATCTCCAGAGCCATCTGCTCCTGTTTTCTGATCTGCTCTGCACTGTGGGAAGTTCCTTTCAGAAACCGCGTTTCTCTGGCATCTGGTTGGTTTGACCAAAGGCACAAGGAGGAGATTAGGAGGGTGAGGGTGAAAGGAGTAGCACAGCCCACGTCATCCCTTTCAGTGTAGGCACTGCCTTGCAAGATCTGCTCCTCTCGCCATGGTCAAGTATTCTCCTGAAAAGACCCTCTCCCGATGCTACAGGTCATACTAGGCCTCGCTAGAATTCACGATCAGGTAACAACAGCAGAAGCACTCGGACAATTCTGACGCTACTGCGTCTCAGTATTCTCCAGATTCCCTTACGTTTGACTGGAACAGCTGATCCTGGACTGCCACATCCTCGCTGACATCGCCTGGTTCACATGAACGCAAAACAGGATTTCATTACAGGATGTGAATTATAATGCTCAAAGAGCGCTGCAGAAGGGTCAGATAAGGAAACATATGTGAGCTTGTGCAGGAATGGTGTCATATTTTTGAGACGGTGTCTCCAGTGTGCGACATCATCTCATCTGCAGTTCTCGTGCCTCGGCACGTGGACGGAACTCAGAGGCACACACCGTGCACCTGACCACAGGTGGGGTTTTCTAGAGACACTGTGAATGCATGAAATGTAAGAAATGTAAATAAAAGAAAATATATTTTATAATTTGCCTGTAAGTTTTGTCAGTACCATTGCTGATGCAGTTCTAACTACTCCAATAGAAATTTTTAAATTAAAAACTTGGAAAACCTAATCTAAAGGAAATTTGAAGGCTAGTGCTTCACGCAAAAATTCTAATTTGCAGATTTAACACTAAGCCCTTACTTTAAAAATACTTCTAAAATTTTTGTAAATATCTTAGGAAAAAAAAAAAAACAACCTTTCTGTAATACTCAGCACAACTGCATGAGAACCTCACAATGTGGAAAATAAAATAGAAATGAGGCACTTATTCATCAACATCATACAATTTAATTCTTTGTATTTTTATCCTGACAAATGACAGCAAGTTTTCAGTCTTGTAGTCTGCATCCAAGTTGGTATTTTGTCTTATAGAATATAGGGGATAATCACTCTGAAATGTGTGTGATCATCACTCCATGAAGCTAGCTTGAATGCCAGCTCCTGTACACTTCCCCTTGAAAATTGGATGTAAATGATCAAAAAATCGGTTTTTAAAATCACATTACTTCAATACTCAAATGTATTCCTGCTTTTAAACAACCAAGTATCTAGCATAATATATTACATTGGTCAAAACAAATTTTAAGTGTAGGTAAGAAATAGATACACAATATGTAAAAAAAAATAACTCATTAGAGACATCAGTCTAAAGATTATGAAAGTTGTAGCTTTCTTCTCCAGATTGACATCTTGTGTGTACATGTATATTTGTGTATCCATAGTCCAATTGGTTGCCTCGGTCTACAGAATTTATTATATAGAGAAATACAATTTTGTAGAGCAATGTCCTCTATAGTTCTTTCCTAAAATGATTTCCTTTAATTTTCTGTAGATCAGTATTAAAATTTAACAGTATTT